>NC_041395.2:174198974-174406474 GCF_900747795.2 Erpetoichthys calabaricus
TTCTACTAACACAACACTTCACTGGAGAATGATGCAATCTTAGACAACAAATTAAAAGCTAGATAACACAAGGCTAACACAAAATACACATGAATAAAATCTAAGTTAGTCAGCCATCGTTTTCTCCTACAGTATCTGCCATTCAACTATAACCTACATAAATTAGACAAAAACTCAGTACTTCTGGTTTTCAGAATAAAAGCATTTTACAGCGAGGGAAAGTATATCACAGTAATGTGGAAAATGTTCTTTTAGAACAAGACAAAAACAGTTTTAAATATATTGTCTAACCTTCTCTAAAACATACAATGAAAAAGTAAAGCAATACGGTTGACTTGTAAACGGTTACTGGAGAAGTACCGAAAAATCCAGCTTTTAAAACAGTACCATACCTGCTATTCATTATTTTTGGTAACAGAAGTAAACGTTACTTTGCCTACTCTCAACCTTCGATGTGCGGTAGACTACATGGGGGAAAACTCAACCAATTACTTAAACGTGATCAAGACTTCATTGTGTTCATCCTTGCTTCAACTCGTACTTTAATGCTCCAAAAGGGAAGCAGCGCAGCGCACAATGCGATAGCACGGCACACTAGAGAGGCATGCAATTGTGAAGCACATCAGGGAAGCTGAGAGTGGGTGTAGGAAATATGCGTTATTGGCACCAGAATACTTTTGGTACAGAAAGTTGGTATTGACACTGAAATCGAAATTTTAGTACCAATCCAATACTAGTACAGAGTCATGTAGATCAGCAGTATTTGACCAACAGTAAGCAATAGTGGCATTGCAAAAGCCATCATTTAGAGCAGTCTATCACAAGGACAAAGGGACAGTAAAGTGCATCTTGGCCATAAAGTGAACCTTTACCTTAACATTGCTAACCACTTTGCCTGACATTGTGCCACACTCTTTTAATGTCCTTGTGGCATTAATTTACACTGTGCCAAGAGGAATGGGGAAGGAAAATGAAAAGTGTAGCATGACTCATTGTACTCAAATCTTCTGCTGGCAGTGTGACAGAAGCAGGATGATCATAGAGGCCCCTTTTTTTCTGAAGTTTACAAGACTCAACAAATGGTAAACATGAAGCGACGTGAAACTCGAGCACACTGAGAAACTTACTGGCTGGAGGCGTGTTTGAGAAACTCCTCATCCGTTTGTCTGAACGTGTCAATAAGGCACTTTTTTAGTAGTTTTTCCATGTTACTCACTTCACCTGCAATATAGATAAAACCACATAGGAAAGTTATGCAAAAGTTAGACGGATGGGGTGTGATTCACTTGAAAAATTGTTCAGCACAAACTTCAGTATATCCTGAAACTCTGATACACTGCTGCTACAGTCTCATTTAAATTACCAATCGAGAGTTTGGGGGACGGGGGTATGGATGGGTAGCATTACAGATAAAGCCAACTTGCAAGATTTAGGCAGTCTGTACCAGATAACCATGATATGCATTAGTAACTGTTTAACAGATCTCTCTTTACCTCCCTCAATAACAACGTTATCTGTCTATTTCAATTAAGTAGGCTCCAGGAAACAGTAATCAGAGATTACAGAGCAAATGCTGGGTGTAGAAGTACCTTCACCTGCAATATTTAAATTGAAACTTGCCTCCTGTATACATTTAGACCAAAGGTCATTATTCAACCACTTTCTATAATACAGACATCTCAGCAGGAGAACTGCAAAATCACTTATCTTGAAAAAGCCTCAGATTATGATCTGTTATGCACAGGAATGGTAGTGCTCCAAAAAATCCTAATCCCAACACAAAACTACACAGCTACTGCCCTCTAGTGTTGGTGAAAAAAAAAAGAAATGGCATCATAAACAACAAGTTTAACAGTTAGGATGAGTGGCTTAAAAAACATCCATATCTAGCATTTATAGTTTCTATTTGCAACATGGTATTGATTTTAAACACTACAGACTTTTCAAATGACCTTTAGTTTGTCCTAAGAAGTACAGAAAGCTGACACATATTAATGTTTCAAAGAACACAAAAACAAATTGGCAAGGACTTTGACAGAAGCTACCTTTGGGAAATTTGCTTGCAAGGTGTAGATGAAGATTCTGAGCTGCAAATTTTGAAGCTCTGGTGCCACCATGACCATCAAAAACAGCAAAGTAGGCTAGATGGGAGCTAGGAAGAAAAGAAAAATAATATGAAATAATAATGCTCATTCATGGATTAACTTCTGAAAAATTACTAGATTTGAATATCAAAGAAACGTAGATAACAACCAGGCTAAAAAAAATTTAACATTTTTAGGTGTCCTGAACTATTAGACATTCATATCTTGTCTGCTATTACATTAAGCCATTAAGAATAGGTAAAGGTGATCTGTTTTTAATGTAAAATTCTCTAAAACATTTAATAAACAAGCAAGGTTTGTCCTTTTCTTAAAAGAATATTGTTAAATATAAGAAACTCACTATAGATAAGCATACAAAAGAAATCCAAAGCAATGTTACCCACTTCTGATCCTCGAAAGCCATAATAGCTACAGACTTTCATTCTAACAAATGTAATAAAAAAAAATGCTGCAAACAGTGGACATAAAACACGATACAGCCAAGACCGCATTACACCACAGTAAGTCTTAGAACTTACTGACTGTATTAAATACAAATGTTTCCCCTCAGGTTTTCAATAAGGACATAATACACATTTTAGCCTGCTTTTGTGGTAATAATATTCTAAGTTCTAACACCTAATACTATGTATGTCACAATAACAATTTTTGTATTCAATACCAAAACCAGATACATTTTCCATCCATCCATCCATCCATCCATTATCCAACCCGCTGAATCCGAACATAGGGTCACGGGGGTCTGCTGGAGCCAATCCCAGCCAACACAGGGCACAAGGCAGGAACCAATCCCGGGCAGGATGCCAACCCACCGCAGGACACACACAAACACACACTAGGGCCAATTTAGAATCGCCAATCCACCTAACCTGCATGTCTTTGGACTGTGGGAGGAAACCGCAGCGCCCGGAGGAAACCCACGCAGACACGGGGAGAAATTGCAAACTCCACGCAGGGAGGACCCGGGAAGCGAACCCAGGTCCCCAGGTCTCCCAACTGCGAGGCAGCAGCGCTACTCACTGCGCCACCCCAGATACATTTTACAACACTTAATACCTTTCAATACCATGGCAAAAACACAGATTCCATTCAATGACTTTTTATTAAAGTACCCCCATTTGTTGAAGTGAACAATATTGTGCCTACTTCTGTAACAGTAACAACATCTTTAAAATATTGCTATATCCTTCAAGTAATTACTACAACTATTATTTGAGTAAACAAGTATTGGCATTCATGGATACCAAAATGCAATGCAGGGCTTGAATTTTAATGTGTGACACTCCATAATGACAACATGAAAAAAAGTTTACTTGAGATTTTTGCAAATTTATTAAAAATAAAAAAACTGAGACATCTCATGTACATAAGTATTCACAGCCTTTGCCATGAAGCTCAAAATTGAGCTCAGGTGCATCCTGTTTCCCCTGATCATCCCCGAGATGTTTCTGCAGCTTAACTGGAGTCCACCTGTGGTAAATTCAGTTGATTGGACATGATTTGGAAAGGCACACACCTGTCTATATAAAGTCCCACAGTTGACAGTTCATGTCAGAGCACAAACCAAACATGAAGTCAAAGGAATTGTCTGTAGACCTCCGAGACAGGATTGTCTCGAGGCACAAATCTGGGGAAGGTTACAGAAACATTTCTGCTGCTTTGAAGGTCCCAATGAGCACAGTGGCCTCCATCATCTGTAAGTGGAAGAAGTTCGAAACCACCAGCACTTTTCCTAGAGCTGGCCGGCCATCTAAACTGAGCGATTGGGGGAGAAGGGCCTTAGTCAGGGAGGTGACTCTGTCAGAGCTCCAGAGGTCCTCTTTGGAGAGAGGAGAACCTTCCAGAAGGACAAACATCTCTGCAGCAATCCACCAATCAGGTCTGTATGGTAGAGTGGCCAGATGGAAGCCACTCCTTAGTAAAAGGCACATGGCAGCCTGCCTGGAGTTTGCCAAAAGGCACCAGAAGGACTCTCAGACCATGAAAAAGAAAATTCTCTGCTATGATGAGACAAAGATTGAACTCTTTGGTGTGAATACCAGGCGTCACATTTGGAGGAAACCAGGCACCGCTCATCACCAGGCCAATACCATCCCTACAGTAAAGCATGGTGGTGGCAGCATCATGCTGTGGGGATGTTTTTCAGCGGCAGGGACTGGGAGACTAGTCAGGATAAAGGGAAAGATGACTGCAGCAATGTACAGAGACATCCTGGATGAAAACCTGCTCCAGAGCGCTCTTGACCTCAGACTGGGGCGACGGTTCATCTTTCAGCAGGACAACGACCCTAAGCACACAGCCAAGATATCAAAGGAGTGGCTTCAGGACAACTCTGTGAATACCCTTGAGTGGCCCAGCCAGAGCCCAGACTTGAATCCGATTGAACATCTCTGGAGAGATCTTAAAATGGTTGTGAACAGACGCTTCCCATCCAACCTGATGGAGCTTGAGAGGTGCTACAAAGAGGAATGGGCGAAACTGGCCAAGGATAGGTGTGCCAAGCTTGTGGCATCATATTCAAAAAGACTTGAGGCTGTATTTGCTGCCAAAGGTGCATCGACAAAGTATTGAGCAAAGGCTGTGAATACTAATTTACATGTGATTTCTCAGTTTTTTTATTTTTAATAAATTTGCAAAAACCTCAAGTAAACTTTTTTCACGTTGTCATTATGGGGTGTTGTGTGTAGAATTCTGAGGAAAAAATTGAATTTAACCCATTTTGGAATAAGGCTGTAACATAACAAAAGGTGGAAAAAGTGATGCACTGTGAATACTTTCCGGATGCACTGTATAAAGAATGATATACAGTGATCCCTCGCTATATCGCGCTTCGCCTTTCGCGGCTTCACTCCATCGCGGATTTTATATGTAAGCATATTTAAATATATATCGCGGATTTTTCGCTGCTTCGCGGGTTTCTGCGGACAATGGGTCTTTTAATTTCTGGTACATGCTTCCTCAGTTGGTTTGCCCAGTTGATTTCATACAAGGGACGCTATTGGCAGATGGCTGAGAAGCTACCCAACTTACTTTCTCTCTCTCTCTCTCTTGCGCTGACGTAGGGGGGTGTGAGCAGGGGGGCTGTGTGCAGCTGCTTCCTGAAGGACATGCTGTACGGTGCTTCGCATACTTAAAAGCTCAAAGGGCACGTATTGATTTTTGACTTTGTTTTTCTGTGGCTCTCTCTCTCTCTCTTCCTGCTCCTGACAGAGGGGGTGTGAGCTGCCGCCTTCAACAGCTTTGTACCGACGGTGCTTCGCATACTTAAAAGCCAAAAAGCCCTATTGATTTTTTTTTTTGACTGCTTGCTTTGCACTCCTTTGAAAAGGAAGATATGTTTGCATTCTTTTAATTGTGAGACAGAACTGTCATCTCTGTCTTGTCATGGAGCACAGTTTAAACTTTTGAAAAAGAGACAAATGTTTGTTTGCAGTGTTTGAATAACGTTCCTGTCTCTCTACAACCTCCTGTGTTTCTGCGCAAATCTGTGACCCAAGCATGACATTCTAAAAATAACCATATAAACATATGGTTTCTACTTCGCGGATTTTCCTATTTCGCGGGTGGCTCTGGAACGCAACCCCCGCGATGGAGGAGGGATTACTGTATCATGAACTATCAGATTTATCTTAGTATGGGCACATTCTAAAGTTATTCTGACATTTTCTGTCAAGTAACTGAAATACACACTTAAAATCCATCTATTATAATAAAAAAAATCCTGGGACGAGACATGACTTTCACGTCCCACGAGACGAGACTTTGGGCCAAGAGATTTAATCATGCCCGGGGCTAGAATAAAAGACAGAGTAGATGACCAAGTAGATCGTCGTAAAGAATTCAAAAATGTTGGCACGATACACATGCAGAGCAGGTTAGAGATAATGAAAGTACTAAAATTCGAAAGTCTCAAAAAAATGATGGTAAAGATCGCATTAGCGCAAACTAATGGAAATTATTACCTCGGTGAAATAACAGAACAGCGAAAAGAGATTGAATATATTGTTCGGATTTAAACTATTTCGGAGACTTGTAGATCGTCTAATTCGTGTTGCCATCAAGGAAAAGTAGCGTTTCTTCAAACTGAAGAGGCGTTTCCGCGAAAATTAAAAGATTTGTTATTTGGTGAAAGTGAAATCCACATACGCAAGCAGCTGTGACGTGAAGTGGCTGGCTCGTACCACAGGCTGGGGGGGATTGGTGAGAGAAGCAAGCAGGGGGCAAAGCCCCCTAGTACTAAGTATAAAAATGCAAACATTATTATATATGTACTGTTGAATCTGTGAATTCCAAGATAATTTCAGATATTTCCGTTTAAAAACCAACTCTTTAAAGCTGTTTCGTAACAACATGCTTTTGAAGTCTTGTTTGTCAGTGAACCAGTCAATTAGGTTTAATATTTGCATTATAAGATTTATATTTGCATCATTAGCTGGTTATGAATATTACTAAAGAGTAATATTTAATGAATTAGTCAAATTAAATCAAATTTCAAATGACAGAAACTCATGGTGCTTTGATATTCCAAATCTGCATTTTAACATTTGTCCCAACTTGAAAGCTTCCTGTGTAAAATCAAACTTGTCAGTTTTACATTAATCCATTGTTTCAAAAGTTTTCCTTTATTTCTGAACTCCTATTAAACAGCCTTTGTCTTGCTGTTTTAAAGGTTCCGTATGTGAGTAATCAGTCTGTTATTACTTATGCCTGTGTACAAATCCAGAATTAGAAAATATTTGGGCTGTTACCTGCACCGAATACATTTATAACTGTGAGACAGCATTGCATACTTCAAAGTCCCATTAAAAACTACGGCGTGTGTTTTTACTTATGGGTTATTTACTCTTGAACATTAGTTCGAAATCAAAAGCAAATGAACAACACGTTATTTCCTTGTTTGCAGATTCATATTATCAATGAAATATGCTGTTTTGCTTGTCTTGCCAACTGCTTGTTTCAGCACTTATGTGTCCATATTAACACAGCACATGTAGTATTAATATGGAGCTGTGCCTTGTCCTCTGAAGCACTGAAACACTAAAGTATTGAAACTCTAAATAATTTTATTGTGTTATTAACAAATGAAGCAACTCAAATCATTGGTAGTGTAGACAAGCCAAACAGTCAATTCATTAGAATCGTACATTGCTCAAAGTTTCTTGCTACAAATGTTTGCGCTGGCATTCCTCCCACATTCCAGAATCCTATATGCATAACTGTGGATGCATGCTACTTACACCCCAGTGTGACCCTAAACTATATACTGTACACCATTTAGAAAATGGAAATGCGTGGACTAATAGACATCAGCAGAAGTGCTCATTAGAGTCGGAGAATAAATGTGAAGCCTCCATTCAATTATTGGGGTGGTGTAGAACACTGTATAAAAGCGATCCACTTTGGTATTTTTTTTTACCTCCACGCACAAATCTGTTTCTGAATGAATTCTATAAAGGGATAAAAGTGGCAATAATGTGAGCATGTGTTTATTTATATGTTGTTTTTTTCTTTTAAATAAGTATGATTCCTGCACCCATGCACCAAAATTCATTTCCACAAACTCACAAGCATTTCCTGACATGTGCTCTGCGTTTTTTTTTTTTCTGCATGTGTTGATGCAGTGCATCATCATCACCACAGAGAGGCTTTTTTATACAGGTAAATATGCTCTATATCATGTATCATTGTGCCTTCCGATATAATCTGTTTATCTACAGTAAGCATGAATGCAGTACCAACGTTCTTGGAACTATCAGTACCATAAAAAAATCTTGTACTGTGTGTTTTTGGAACTATGGTAATGAATAAGTACCAAAATACCAGTTCTTTTGACATCTTTACATACTACAATTATTATGCTTCACATTCAAGCCATTTTTCTAAACTAACCACAAAACACATTTACACAAGCTTAACAATTATTTGGACTGTATAACACTGTTCACAAGTAGTTTAGTACACACTTATCAAATCTTTCTAATAGGTGCCCAATTTGTTTTGCTTCATTCCCAACTAAAGTGAGGTATAAGTGACATCCCTTACGGCTCAGTGCTCAGACTAATCCTGTTTTTCCTATGTCACAATGCAGGCAGTAGTGAAGTTCAATCAGTATTCAGTATCTTACGGTTTTCTATGTACTTAATAAAGTTTGCATTCATATACATAACCAGCTTATTCTACCTTGTACAGCATAAATTTTATTTGTAATTATTATATTGCCTGCTTTTCCTTTTATTATGTATTCTTTCTTCATCGTTTTTACTATTATACTTTCTCATAAACTGATATAGGGCAGCACGGTGGCACAGTGGGTAGCACTGCTGCCTCGCAGTTGGGAGATCTGGGGACCTGGGTTCGCTTCCCGGGTCTTCCCTGCGTGGAGTTTGCATGTTCTCCCCGTGTCTGTGTGGGTTTTCTCCGGGCGCTCCGGTTTCCTCCCACAGTCCAAAGACATGCAGGTTAGGTGGATTGGCGATTCTAAATTGGCCCTAGTGTGTGCTTGGTGTGTGGGTGTGTTTGTGTGTGTCCTGCGGTGGGTTGGCACCCTGCCCAGGATTGGTTCCCTGCCTTGTGCCCTGTGTTGGCTGGGATTGGCTCCAGCAGACCCCCGTGACCCTGTGTTCAGATTCAGCGGGTTGAAAAATGGATGGATGGATGGATAAACTGATATAGCATGTCTTAGGCTCTGGCACAATAAACACTGCAAGTTTTTTGCTTTCTGAGATTTCCATCAAGCTACAAAATAAAACACACACACACTGCTGCAATGTACCAAATCAATATAATTTAGTACTTATGTAATAATCACCACATCCTGGTGCATTTGGGAAATGTGGTATAAATTACTTGTGTGAATAATTAGTTAATACAAGCTAAGCATATTATTCCTCTCTGTGCCATAATTGTTTGTTATTATTTTGCCACAATTGCTGCCCTAGAGGTAGTACTGTAAGCAAAACTACCTTATCACAGCACATTTACTAAAGTAAACTGGGTCTCTTCTGGACACATACCATCATGAGAAGGCATGGAATACAAAAGTCATCATCATTCATATCCATCCATCCATTATCCAACCCGCTGAATCCAAACACAGGGTCACGGGGGTCTGCTGGAGCCAATCCCAGCCAACACAGGGCACAAGGCAGGAACCAATCCCGGGCAGGGTGCCAACCCACCGCAGATCATCATTCATATGCATATGAAAATAAGATCTAGTTATTAATTACTGTACTTGCAAAATAGGAACTGGATACTGCCAAATTTAAACTCAGAAGTCATGATTTTTAGTTTTGTGGAGTTTGCTTAAGTTTAGGTGTTGCCTTTGAATAACCCGTTGTAGTGATATTATTATTGCAATATCAAAGCATTCCTCCCCCAGCCTTGAAGGTGATTTTGAAGGGGTCTGTTTTTTTTATTATGTAAGACAGGGGTCCTCAATCACAGTCCTAGAGGGCCGCAGTGGCTGCAGGTTTTTATTCCAACTAGTTTCCTAATTAGAAAGCAGTCCATGCTAATAATGAAACTTGGTATTGAACTATTTAGCTTGTTAATGCTTGCATCCATCCAAGAACAATTTTAATTGCACTGTAGAGTTTTCTTCTATGAGAACATTATCCATGTGTTTTGTGGACCAGAATAGATTTAAACTTAATGGTGCTTCCAATTTCCCTCTCATTCATTTCTAAACATTTTTATCACAGATACTTCATGGTAAGGACGTTAGCTGGAGAGCTGCTGGTTTATTGGTTATCTGCATCTCATTAACTAATGTCTGATCAAGAAAACAGGCAACAATTAAAACTTAAATACAGCTGCTAAAATCTAAAATAGGCAATTAAGGATTCTGAATGGTAACAGGCAAGAGAACTAAAAATAAGCCCAAAAAAAAAATTGCTTTAGTAGTAAACAAAAGGGTTCTAATTAAGAAATTGGTTAAAGTGAAAACCTGCAGCCATAGCAGACCTCCAGGACTGTAACTGAGGACCTCTGATCTACAAAGTAACTAAAATTTGTCTTTGATGAATAAAGGCGCTAACAAGGCATAGAGTTAAACACCAACTTTCATTATCAGCAAGAACTGAGTTCTAATTGGAACACTGGCTGGAATGAAAACCCGTAGCCACTGCGGCCCTCCAGGACTGTGATTGAGGAACCCTGATGTAAGATATACATACTATAGAGCAGCTAATATATGCATTTCCCTCAAATAAAACATAATACTGTAACAACTTACTCAAAGAATGCTAAACCATTCTTTTAGCTAACTGAGGTTAATTTAAATTGCTGTCACTGAGGCCATTGCTAGAATTAGGAGACAGGACCGAACAGATAGACTATCGTAACACAGCCTATAGTACTATATTTCATCTTCCAGTTTGATTCCTAAAAATTGCTTAATGCATAAACTTCAGAGTGCACAACTGAAATCAAAGATGCAGGGCTCCGGATATCTTCAGTGACTTTTAACATGTAATGTGTCAGGCTTCTGGTCTTGGAATGAAGAAGCTACCAATTTTAGCTACAAGAATGCTACAATGAAGCATTCTCTTATACAAGCTGCCAAAGATGCTACTCAAACTGCCACAAAATCTGCAAAATATTTGTCTAAATTAAAATTGCAGCAATCGAACTAATTATCTGCTGCCACCACTACCATCAACCCATTCTCTCTACATTCTCAATATACTGCTGTAGCTCTTGGCACTTAGTGCGGCTGCCGTCTTTAAAAAAACAAAAAAAAACCCTAATACTATCCACCACAGAACGGGAAGTCAAAGTGTTTGCGAAGCCTTACATCAACAGTAACGGAACATTGCCAGATTACGCCACAACTCTGAACAGTACTATATGCCACTCCATACTGTAAGCATGGCTAGGAGTAGGTGGCCACACATTAAGCTAGCAAGATCTTGACTCTTAATTTCAAAAAATGTATTTCCTAGATCAATACAAACTACTCACATTTATTAAACAGATGTGTGCACTACTATAATTTTTTATTTTTTGGCACGGTTACATCCAAATGTGATGTGTGTGTCTTCAGAGGAGACTTCAATGAATAAATTAAACTGAACTGACACTCAGTCATAGTCTAATCAAAAACAATAATCAAGGCTTTCTCCCTGAGGTGGCACAGTGGCCTCAGTAACTGGGGTATACAAATCAGCATCTCAAATCATTTACCCTGAAACTAATCAAGGACCCTTTGAAGCTAAAAATTGTTTTTATAACCTGTTTTCAATATATTTCAGTGGTTTGTTTAACTGAACAGAAAAAGGAGAAGAGATGGATGATGTTCAGTTCTAAACAATACACAATATGACCTGCAGCGTTTGCAGAAAATGTTCAGCAGTCATCCAAAAAACTGTGACGGAAATTAATTAACATGTTTTAATTGGAGAAGAGGACTAGTCAAGATTCTGAAACATCACAAAATGGCAGCTACAATTACAAAAGATTTTATAACATGGTGTGGTTAACAATATTTGCATACTCAAAGTCAGCTGGAAAACTGAAATCAGAAAAAATAAATTCAGAGTTACAAACACACAACATGAAGTATATCAGTGATTTTCCTAAAAAAAAAAGTAGTGGAGCATCTCCACTACTGATCAGGAATATGAAAAATAAACACAGCTGCCACACAAAGTAAAGCAAACTTACAGGAAAAAAAGAAAGCAATCTTTACGTAATGAGATTAATTAATCAATGAAGAAATATGGTATGTAAAGTCAAGAGTGGAGGTTGGGTTCCATTTCACAATGATGGGGGAAAAAAATCCATCCATCCATCCATTTTCCAACCCGCTGAATCCGAACAAAGGGTCACGGGGGTCTGCTGGAGACAACACAGGGCACAAGGCAGGAACCAATCCCGGGCAGTGTGCCAACCCACCGCAAGACACACACAAACACACTAAGCACACACTAGGGCCAATTTAGAACCGCCAATCCACCTAACCTGCATGTCTTTGGACTGTGGGAGGAAACCAGAGCGCCCGGAGGAAACCCACGAAGACACGGGGAGAACATGCCAAACTCCACGCAGGGAGGACCCGGAAAGTGAACCCGGGTCTCCTAACTGTGATGCAGCAGCGCTACCACTGTGCCGCCCCGGGGGAAAAATACTCCAGGAAAAATATATAACTTCACTTAAATTCCTGGATGAAGAGTCACTGACAGAGGTAACTGTACAAATTTACCTAGTCAAGCAACTATAAATAATTAGACTACTTTCAAAATATATTTACACAAAGCACTGTTTTATAAAACAAACTATGATTCTAGATACAATTCTCTATCTTGTTATGTCTAAATCTGCACACTCCAATCTCAAGAAGTGTGTAAAAGGTACAGAGTTTGAAATATGTAAAATAAAAATTTTACTCCAAGTACTTCTGAAATGTCTAAATCATACCTACAAGCATGATAGGCCATGAGAAAACTTTGTGGAATGTATGTTTCCTGTGCAAATGTGAATGTTTACATTTGATCATGTTATAGGCATAACAACTATTTTGTTGTCAGCAACTGACAGATCTGTTTTGACTTCATATAATTCAGAAGCAAATGAACACAGCAATAAACAGGAAAGTCTGACACTTTAATAAAAGAGAGAGCAAGGCTGGGGACAGAAAATCAGGTCAACACCTCCTGTGCACTAGATGACCATTGTTCCACAAAGGAATATATGAGACCATGCAGTAACTCTAACAAAACAGAAAACTGGGAAACGTTCATAGGGAGCTGGCACTTAAAGCCAAATAAAGGATCAAGTGTGCAACGACAGCAGAAACTTCTCAAGGACTTCTAGCTTGGAATTCTTAGTGTAAATAGAGATACTTCCCTAAAACTGCAAGAGACCAAGTACACCAGGAGTCATGGGGTTATATGAAAGAAAGGGATGAAAGCAGTTACCTAGTGGACAGACCACATACCCAAACAGACAGTACACTAGAAGACTATAGGGTGGTTGTTTTGCTGTATATAGTTACTCAGTGTTCTTCTTGTGTAAATCCCTTCGTTTATTTTAGGTTAGTAAATGCACCTTTTTGTTATATGAAGGGCGACAGAGACAAAATTTCAATACATACTTCCCACCTATTGCTTTAACATAAAAAATATCTAGTGACTAAAGGTAATATAGGATCTATCAAATAGTGACCACACTAGAAATAAACACAGGATTAATATAAAACCATTATACATATTTACCCATTAAAGTATTATCACATCCTGAAAACCTGTAATGAGGCAGGCTACATTTTATGACTAAATTCAAATTTATTGTGATATACAGTAGAACCTCTGGTCATGAACGTTTCCAAACACGTACAAAATCGTGTTACGATCAAATAGTTTGCCAAAATTTTGCATCTGTTCATGACCATACGCTCTGGTGGCAAATAAAAACACTGCCGGCCAGTTCCCTTATGCGCGTTTGTATGTGCCAATGATTTGCCATTCTCCATTTCCCATTTTCTTTTGTTTGCGTATACAGGGCCTAACAAAGCAGCTGATGTTGCAAAAGGAGTCATAATGTTAACCAAGCAGAGGCCTCAAGTGCTGGAAGAGGTGGAAAGACTGTTGCTAGTGTGGTTGAACGAGAAGCAACTTGCAGGGGATAGCGTAAGCGAGCTGATCATATGCGAGAAAGCCAGGAAGATTCATGGCGATTTGCTGAAAAAAAATCCTTCGAGTGGTGAAGGTGAGGAATTTAAAGACAGTAGAGGATGGTTTGAAAAGTTTTGCAAGAGAAGTGGCATTTAATTTTTTTCCCTGTGCTTAAAACTCATAAAAAAAAGTGTTTACAGCGAGCGGTTCGTAAGGGTCTAGCGCAAACTCTTACAATGTTAGTTTTCTCTGTTGTTCAAGGTTTTCTCAGTGTTATTCAATGTTTTTACATTTAGTTTACTATTACACTGTGCATTCTATGGTATAAACTATTTTTGTGCTTAAAAAAATATATATCAAAATACAGTTTGTACGGTCTGGAACAGATTAATTGTATTTACATATAATTTTATGGGGAAATTACATTCGGGTCGTGTCCAGAGTTTTGGAACGAATTACGGTTGTGACCAGAGGTACCACTGTGTGTGTGTGTGTATATATATATATATATATATATATATATATATATATATATATATATATATATATATATATATATGGCATTCGTTGTCTGAATCACAATCTGATTGTATGGGTGGTTACCTACCAGGTAACGCTTGTGGATGGTCAGTAAGTTGGCTAACGTCCGCCATGTCTTATACAACATATTTCTATTAAGGAAAAATTTCAACGATAATTACCTTTATCGTTTTATGACCCAAACCTACATAGTACAATGAAATGCACACTTGCACTTGTCCAAAGGGGAATTTGAGAGTAACAAAATACCAACATCAAGCAATGAATATAAACAGACCATGAATAAAACATACTTTAAACAAAATATTAATGCAGTTGACAGTACGAGTGCCTGCTGAGCTGCCTTATATCCAATGGATAAAAACAGCCTCAAAATTTCTGCTGCCAACAAATACTCACACAGAGTCTGGTAAAGGAGACACGTCAGCAGTAAGATCACATAAGACATGAGCATCCTGCATCTCTTCACGCTCACCCTTGCGGGCTGCCACATAACCTTTAAGCTTAGGGATTCCTGCAAATAAAATAAATCAGGGATATTGCAACTTTAGTTTCTGGACGTTAGCAAAAACCAAGTACTGACAGGCATCTGTGACAACTCAACAAAAGCACATTTAAAAAGACATATCACCTATGTGAAACATGGCAGTTTCATTTACTAATCCACAAATAAGTAGAATTTCTTAAAAGAAGAACAAGTCTAAATGTTTTTAAACTTACTACTGAAAACAGTACTTGCTTTGAAGTGTTTTTTTTTTTAATTAAATGGGCGATTATATCATTGAATTTATTTCATAAATGCACTATTTAAACAAAAACAAGAATTTATAGAACATATCAGTAAGTAACTAAGCTCAAATAAAATGTATTATGTTTAGCTCCCTACCAGTGATGAATCAGAGATCCAAGACATTAACTATATTACACAAAATCATGGACAGTGAACATCTGTTCTGAAATGTCTGAAAACCTTTACAAACTTTCTTTTCTGCAATCTTCTGCACCTTTGATCCATTTTTATCTTCTGCTTTTCTCTTCTCTGCCTTCACCTCTTTGGTCACTGGAGGAATGGAGCAGATTTCTTTGTCTGAGTTTACTAAAAGAAATGAGGGAGGGGTGAAAACACATTTAAGGCTGTCAAATGTAGTTTTGCAATTTATCTACACCTTTATTTATACATTCGATTTTTTTTAATATAAAATAATCATAATTACAACCACATAGTAAAATCAAGTTCATAATTCCACATTTAAATGATCTGCTCAGTGCTACAGAAAAGCTAAGCAGTGGGAAGCCACAGAGCAACCATGTCCTAAACAACAGAATTCTTAATACTATTTGAGCTGTAACGGAGGTAACTGGGGATAAAATTCTGAAGATTAAAAGCTGAATGCAAAGCTAAATTGTATTCTCAAAACTTATCATAACTTAAGAACTATGTTAATTAAATAATTGTGCCACTCGTATTAATAGTGCCTTACAAAGTAATTAAAAACAAACTAAAAGACAAAGAAATTTGGTGATGAAAGCATCTTCCTGGGTGTCTAGTATACATTGACATTATGTATTAAGAAAAAAAAAAAAAAAACACTAAAGAGAAATAAGTTTATATATTATATATATATATATATATATATATATATATATACATACATATATATATATATATATATATATACATATATATATACATATATATACATACATATATATACATATATATATACATACATATATATATATATATATATATATATATATATATATATATACATATATATATACATATATATATATATATATATATATATATATACATATATATATATACACATACACACATATACATACATATATATATATATATATATACATATATATATATATATATATATATATATATATATATATGTATGTATACACATACAAATCTGATCCACTCTGGCCACAACTGGCATTTTACCAGCTCTTAGCCTTCAGCCTTTTTGGGTGGTTAGCACTCATTGTGGCTCCACACAGCTTTTTTCTGACTGCGCCCATTTTCAATTTAGATTCTGTCCTGGCCATGGAACAAAATATCAAACATTTGTCCTCTTGGCTCATAAGAAAGCATATTTCCAGTATAAATTGGAATATAATGCTGTTTGGATGAGAATCTTCCCTTTCAAATCTGAGGGCATGGTCCTTTCCTGGAATAGAATGGAATACTTCATGCAGTTAATGGGGGCAGTAGCTGCTCCTAGTGGAGAAAGGCAAGTTTATACTGTAAGTGAGGGTTAGCGGCAATTGTGAGGTTGACAAATTACTGTAGCAGGAGCAGATATGTGGATGCAGTATTTGACCTCAGTGGTGAGACGAGTACTAAATCCTCAGGTGACGCTCTTGATTTAAAAGTTAGTTTACATCATCCTTGTCTGTCATAAGCTTACACTGCACATTGGAGTGCCAAAAGAGGTTCCACTGCAGGGATTATTTACTTTTTCACTGTTATGGAATCTTAGCAATGAACACTTTTTGTCCTGATTCAAAGCACTGAGGTGCTTTGGCCATAGAGTGAATATGTTGCCTGAGTCACTGCAATGGGCATTTTACCTGGCATGGACCACAAGGAGAAGACACTGGGGCAAAACCACATGTTAAAATAAATTGTCTCTTGACTTGGATTTGAGTGTTCAGGAATTGGAAAAATGTAGCTCAGGATTGGAAGGCCTGGTCTTTCCAGCTAGGCATAATGCTACCCTCAGCTCTTAACAGGAAAAAGGGATAGAAAATACATTGTGATCTGTTTCACACTTAGCTGCCTTCCAACAACATTCACATCAGAACTCTACTGTTGCTCTATGAGTAGAAAGTACACTTGTCAACTCAAAGTGACTTCTTTAGCCAGAGCCTGATAATTTTAGGTGAGTAACTTTTTTATGCCATTGAACCCTTCTTTCCAACCTGTGGATCTTGTCATCTCCATTTGCCACGAGATTCTCACTATTGCTATGTGAGCCATCACAGCAGTCCATTTTCAGACCTCTCTTGGGCCGGCCCTTGCTCTTAGACAAATATCCCACAAGTAATCCTACAGTATATGACAAATAATGTACAGTACAATTTTATTTTTTTTAATCAATGTAGTATAATATTTGAAGATCAGCGATGTTTTATAGTGATGTTTTATTAAGACACTAAGAAAAAACATAGATTTTGCACTATTTCATGATTGTTTTTTCCATTGATAAACAAAATCAATTGCCTCTAAAATTCCCTAGATGGCATATTAATACTTTTCACTTCTTTGGAAAAGAAAACAGCCTGTGACCAATGTTTCATTAGTGCCATAAAAGTACTATGACCAAGGACCTCTCACAAAAAAGAAAGTCTTGCTCTTTACATTCAAAAGTAAAGGGATGTGCTGCAAAAGAAGGAGGTTAAGTACTTCTTGGTCACCAGTGAATGTTTTAAGAAGAATGATGACAGTACAACAGTAGTATAAGAGGGTGGGTATAAAGTAGTAGCTAGGATATCAGATAGTCAGTCCTCATCTCCTTTTTCACCTATAGAGTGACAAACACAAGTGCAAATGGTACAGTTTAGCTGGTTAGTAGCATTTGACTGCCTCATATATCTACAGTAATCCCTCGCTATATCGCGCTTCGACTTTCGCGGCTTCACTCTATCGCGGATTTTATATGTAAGCATATTTAAATATATATCGCGGATTTTTTGCTGGTTCGCGGATTTCTGCGGACAATGGGTCTTTTAATTTCTGGTACACGCTTCCTCAGTTGGTTTGCCCAGTTGATTTCATACAAGGGACCCTATTGGCAGATGGCTGAGAAGCTACCCAACCACAGCGCGTATTATGTATTAAATAAAACTCCTCAAATATATTGTGAGCACGGGGGCTTTTCGCACCCCTAGAGGACACGGCCACTCCTCAAAAAACGCTGAAAGATTACAGTCACAATGCTCCCTTCTTTGCTGGGCTTACATGTGGCTGCTTTGCAAGCGATATGCTTCCTGCATGGTGCTTCGCATACTTAAAGATCAAACAGCACGTATTGATTTTGATTGTTTCCTCTCTCTCTCTCTCTGCTCCTGATGGAGGGGGTGTGAGCAGAGGGGCTGTTCGCATACTGGCCTAGAGGATACGGACGCTCCTCTAAAAAATGCTGAAAAATGCTTGCTCCCTTCCTTGCAGCTACTTTGTCCGGCGGTGCTTCACATACTTAAAAGCCAAACAGCCCTATTGATTTTTGACTGTTTGCTTTTTTCTCTCTCTCTCTGACGCGCACTCCTTTGAAGAGGCAGATATGTTTGCATTCTTTTAATTGTGAGACGGAAATGTCATCTCTATCTTGTCATGGAGCACAGTTTAAACTTTTGAAAAAGAGACAAATGTTTGTTTGCAGTGTTTGAATAACGTTCCTGTCTCTCTACAACCTCCTGTGTTTCTGTTCAAATCTGTGACCCAAGCATGACAATATAAAAATAACCATATAAACATATGGTTTCTACTTCGCGGATTTTCACCTTTCGCGGGGGGGTCTGGAATGCAACCCCCGCGATGGAGGAGGGATTACTGTACTTGTGAAACACATGGGACCTAAAATAAAATGCTATAAAAGGCTAGATCCAAACAACAATAAACCCTCCAACCATTGTTTAGAAAAATATGAACTTACACTTCATTATAAATTCTGAACATGCAAGTACTGTGTCATGGGGATTATCAATAGTTAGGCTTGCAGGGACACTACTTTAGTTATAATAAACTTTTCTGCCAACCAGGTTACCGCTACCTAACATTTTTTGAATTTTGAGAAAATTTTAGGTCATAAGGTTTTGATTAAGACCAAGATCAAGGTTCTAGCAAGGCCACATTAGTTTGCAGCTAATCGAGTAAGAGTCGGACAGAACATTAGCAGTTTATATATTAATAGCTGTGTAAGCTAGTGCTGTAAAAAGCCCAGGGTTCTAGAAACTATAGAAATCGTCAGAAAAAAAAATTGAAATGTAGAGATGTCAGGTAATTGAAAGGAACTACTATGGGCATCTCTCTTCTAGGAGGATTCGCTTTGCAGATGTGCTTGCATCACTTGTGTATTATCAGCAGGAGAAAAAGTAAAAGGGATACTGTTTTGCCGATGTTAGCAGCTAAGTGACTGTGTCCTTCTTCTGAGGTTTAATTTTGCTGACAGGCTGGCCTCCCTTGTGTTATTAGTGGCTAAGTGAGTTTTCTGTTTCCTCAGAGGTAGAGCCTTTATCCCGACTCCACCTGTCACTTCTGAGCCAGACAGACAGACACACACACTTCTACGCACAGATGTTTATATATAAGATACACAGTGTATATTATATATCCTAGATAGATAGACCCACACCTTAATGTTAATTGGCTTCTTAAGAACTTAAAACCCCAAGAGTCATAAAGAGTGTTGTCTAAAATAAAGGAACAGGTTGGTGTCAGTGCAGTAAAAGATATGAATATACACATTTCTAAAATGATTATATACATGAACAAAATCATGTTTTTAGTTACTTCAGTGATTGCAGTGTTCACTGGGCCCTTATAAGGCTTGACTCCAGCAACCTTTAGCTGACAGGTTTAAATAAGGACTAATGAGAAGCTCTCTCATTAAACAAGTTCAATTAACAGGCTGGGATTATCACAGCAAAAAGAGAAAGGATTAAATAAGTGCACTTTGCTGTTAAATGGACCACTGTGCTGTGCTTGAATCTGAATATATTACTATATATCACCATCAGGCTCTATGAGGAGTCACCCCTCGGCGGAGGAGGTATTTGTTCAGTGTACTGAATGGTACTGAGCTGAACTAGTAGAGGTCTTAACAGACAACAATGCTATGTGTAATGTACTATATCTTGACTGACATACTGTACTGTAAAAATGAAACTTAAGTTTGTGCAATTTAAATCATTTTATACCTTGTAAATACTTACACTTTGTTAATTCACTTATAATTCTTGTGACGTGTATTTGTACTTTGTGAGTATACTCAAGATTATAATAACTTTTGTTACATGTATATTTATGCATTTCTTGTCTGCTGCTGTAACACTGCAGTTTCTTTCGGGATTAATAGTTTGCAACTTAATGAATACAGGAATGCATTGAAAATATAACAAAAGTCTTACTGGTCGTATTTTGCTTCTAAGGTCTTCAAACAGGAAATCAGCACTGGAGGTAGCTCTAGTCCATTGATGAATGAGCACATACTCATACGCTGCCAATTATGAGTAATAAATTCATCTAATCGGCACATGGAAGAATAGTCTTAGCAAAACCGGCGATTCAAATCACCAGTGTAATTCAACTCGTCTACCTCAAAAATGAGACTTTGTCTGAGGCTATACATCTCGCCTGATGAAGGGGCCGGGGGTGCCTCGAAAGCTTGCATATTGTAATCTTTTTTAGTTATCCAATAAAAAACGTCTATCATTTTACTTGACTTCTCACTACATTCATAATGGCTAACACGGTATAACACCCTAATACTACAGTATAAATAGGCTACAAAAGCGGAGTGAGATTTCCCAAACTGTGTTCAGCGGCACTTCAACTTGATGCTTGTAGCAAGCGGGAAAGACAAACTCATACCTGGTGTGTCCGATGCTGGGGGCAGGTCATCAAAAAGCGAAGGAACGGGGGTCTTCGGGTGGCCTTCACCTGCAAAGTTCAAGACAAAACGAAAAGCGACAGTCGGTTGAACGTTCTCCTTTGTAGGCCTTACCGCCGTTAATAAACAGAAAAGCTCGGCACTGCTGCCGAGGCCTCACCCCGCCCACTGAACTGCAAGAAAATTAAGTCTCAGATATGAAATAAATATGCTCCATACCTGGAACAGTATGCGTCGGCTCTGGTAAATCACTAAATAAATCCATTTCGCAGTTGAAAATACCACCTTTCACTGACTATTCTTTCAAATTCTGAACCTGACGACAGACAGTCAGAGTGACCAGCAGGGTCTCAGCCCACCCACTGAATACGTTACTTCCGGCGCACTACCTCGTCTTCAAAATCTAGGAGGTATCGCGGTACCTTGCTTGTGTAGTCTATGACTGGGGGAAAAAACGTTCTCGACACGCGTTGGTGGTATAGTGGTTAGCATAGCTGCCTTCCAAGCAGTTGACCCGGGTTCGATTCCCGGCCAACGCAAAACTCATTTTCCAACATTAACAACTTACAGTAATTGACGTATAGTAAGTATGATCCATGGATTCCTCAATAAATATAAATTGTAATCTGACGTTACGAAAATGTCTTCGTGTGAATAATTACTCAAAACAAGTTGTATTCTGTGGAAAACACAGTTTCTTCCTTTTATATGACTGTGATTCCCCTCCTCGAACCGCCACCTTATCGTGGTGGAGGGGTTTGCGTGTCCCAATGATCCTAGGAGCTGTTGTCCGGGACTTTATGCCCCTGGTAGGGCCACCCAAGGCAAACTGGTCCTAGGTGAGGGATGAGACAAAGTGCGGTTCAACAGACCTCCTATGACAAATAAAAAAAAATTGGACGGCGTTTTCCCTTGCCCAGACGCGGGTCACCGGGGCCCCCCTCTGGAGCCAGGCCTGGAGGTGGGGCTCGATGGCGAGCGCCTGGTGGCTGGGCTTGCACCCATGGGGCTCGGCCAGGCACAGCCCAAACAGGCAACGTGGGTCCCCCTTCCCATGGGCTCACCACCTATGGGAGGGGCCAAGGAGGTCAGGTGCAGTGTGAGTTGGGTGGTGGCCAAAGGAAGGGGAAGGAGCCTGAGCTAGTGCGCGAAGTTGAGAGGTTCCAGCTAGATATAGTCGGACTCACCTCGACGCACAGCTTGGACTCTGGAACCAATCTCCTTGAGAGGGGCTGGACTCTCTACCACTCTGGTGTTGCCCCCGGTGAGAGGCGCCGAGAGGGTGTGGGCATACTTATTGCCCCCCGACTTGGAGCCTGTACATGGGGGTTTACCCCGGTAGATGAGAGGGTAGCCTCCCTCCGCCTTCGGGTGGGGGGGACGGGTCCTAACTGTTGTTTGTGCGTATGCACCGAACAGCAGTTCGGAGTACCCACCCTTTTTGGAGTCCCTGGAGGGGGTGCTGGAGGGCATACCTTCTGGGACTCCCTCGTACTGCTGGGAGACTTCAATGCTCACGTGGGCAATGACAGTGAGACCTGGAAGGGCGTGATTGGGAGGAATGGCCCCCCCCCAATCTGACCCTGAGTGGTGTTTTGTTATTGGACTTCTGTGCTCATCACGGAATGTCCATAACGAACACCATGTTCAAGCATAGGGGTGTTCATATGTGCACTTGGCACCAGGACACCCTAGGCCTCAGTTCGATAATCAACTTTGTGGTCGTGTTGTCGGACTTGCGGCCACATGTCTTGGACACTTGGGTGAAGAGAGGGGCGGAGCTGTCAACTGATCACCACCTGGCGGTGAGTTGGCTCCGATGGTGGGGGAGGATGCCGGTCAGGCGTGGTAGGCCCAAACGTGTTGTGAGGGTCTGCTAGGAACGTCTGGCAGAGCCCCCTGTCAGAAGTAGCTTCAACTCCCACCTCCGGCAGAACTTCGACCATGTCCCGAGGGAGGTGGGGGACATTGAGTCCAAATGGGCCATGTTCCGTGCCTCTATTGTTGAGGCGGCTGACCGGAGCTTTGGCCGTAAGGTAGTTGGTGCCTGTCGTGGCGGCAATCCCCGAACCCGTTGGTGGACACTGGCGGTGAGGGATGCTGTCAAGCTGAAGAAGAAGTCCTACAGGTCCCTTTTGTCCTGTGGGACTCTGGAGGCAGCTAATAGGTACCGGCAGGCCAAGCAGAATGCGGCTTCGGTGGTTGCTGAGGCAAAAACTTGGGCATGGGAGGAGTTTGGGGAGGCCATGGAGAACGACTTTCGGACGGCTTTGAGGAGATTCTGGTCCAGCGTCCAGCGTCTCAGGAGGGGGAAGCAGTGCAGTGTCAACACTGTATATGGTGGGGATGGTGCGCTGCTGACCTCGACTCGGGACGTTGTGGGTCGGTGGGGGGAGTACTTCGAAGACCTCCTCAATCCCAATAACATGCCTTCCAATGAGGAAGCAGAGCATGGGGACTCAGAGGTGGGCTCCCCCATCTCTGGGACTGAGGTCACCGAGGTGGTCAAAAAACTCCTTGGTGGCAGGGCCCCGGGGGTGGATGAGATACGCCCAGAGTTCCTCAAGGCTCTGGATGTTGTAGGGCTGTCTTGGTTAACACGTCTCTACAACATCGCATGGACATCAGGGATAGTGCCTCTGGATTGGCAGACCGGGGTGGTGGTCCCCCTCTTTAAGAAGGGGGACCGGAAGGTTTTGTTCCAACTACAGAGGGATCACACTCCTCAGCCTCCCTGGAAAAGTCTATTCGGGGGTTCTGGAGAGGAGGGTCCGTCGGACAGTCGAACCTCGGATTCAGGAGGAACAGTGTGGTTTTCGTCCTGGTCGAGGAACAGTGGACCAGCTCTACACCCTTAGCAGAGTCCTGGAGGGTGCATGGGAGTTCGCCCAACCAGTCTACATGTGTTTTGTGGACTTGGAAAAGGCATTCGACCGTGTCCCTCGGGGAATCCTGTGGGGGGTGCTCCGGGAGTATGGAGTACCGGACCCCCTGATAAGGGCTGTTCGGTCCCTGTACAACCGGTGTCAGAGCTTGGTCTGCATTGCCGGCAGTAAGTTGAACCCGCTTCCAGTGAGAGTTGGACACTGCCAGGGCTGCCCTTTGTTATCGATTCTGTTCATAACTTTTATGGACAGAATTTCTAGGTGCAGCCAGGGTGTTGAGGGGGTCCGGTTTGGTGGACTCAGGGTTGGGTCACTGCTTTTGGCAGATGATGTTGTCCTGTTTGCTTCATCAGGCCGTGATCTTCAGCTCTCTCTGGATCGGTTCGCAGCCGAGTGTGAAGCGGCTGGGATGGGAATCAACACCTCCAAATCCGAGACCATGGTCCTCAGCCGGAAAAGGGTGGAGTGCCCTCTCAGGGTTGGGAGCGAGATCCTGCCTCAAGTGGAGGAGTTCAAGTATCTCGGGGTCTTGTTCACGAGTGAGGGAAGAATGGAGTGTGGGATCGACAGGCGGATCGGTGTGGCGTCCGCAGTGATGCGGGCTCTGCATCGGTCTGCCATGGTGAAAAAGGAGCTGAGCCATAAGGCAAAGCTCTCAATTTACCGGCTGATCTATGTTCCTACCCTCACCTATGGTAATGAGCTATGGGCAGTGACCGAAAGAACGAGATCGCGAATACAAGCGGCTGAAATGAGTTTCCTCCGCAGGGTGTCTGGGCTCTCCCTTAAAGATAGGGTGAGAAGCTCAGTCATCCGGGAGGGGCTCAGAGTAGAGCCACTGCTCCTCCGCATCGAGAGGAGTCAGATGAGGTGGCTCGGGCATCTGATCAGGATGCCTCCTGGACGCCTCCCTGGTGAGGTGTTCCGGGCATGTCCAACCGGGAGGAGGCCCCGGGGAAGACCCAGGACACGCTGGAGGGACTATGTCTCCCGGCTGGCCTGGGAACGCCTCGAGATTCTCCCGGAAGAGCTAGAAGAAGTGGCCGGGCAGAGGAAGTCTGGGTATCTCTGCTCAAGCTGCTGCCCCCGCGACCCGACCTCGGATAAGCGGAAGAGGATGGATGGATGGATGGATGGATGGATGGATGGATGGATATGACTGTGATTGTTTATGAGCCTATTATGTTCCTCTGAGTCACGTATATATGAATGAAGTTTTACCTAACGCACAGGTGTCGAACTCCGGGCCTGGAGGGCTGCAGTGGCTACAGGTTTTCATTCTAACCATCTTCTTCATTAGTGACCAGTTTTTTGCTGCTAATTAACTTCTTTTGCCTTATTTTTAATTAACTTGACTCAGGCTCCTTTGTTGCTTGTTTTTCCTTAATTAGCAGCAAAACAATAATGAGACACAAGACGAGCTGCCCACACGACCAGCTATCCACAATATCCGAAAATAAAGAAAGGTGAAGGTCTCAGTAAGGCTGATCTCTCAGATCACCAAAACATTTTGACGGTGTTCTTAGAAAAAACAGAAAATCAACAATTTTGGAAATGTCTGCTATGGCAGAATGAGAGCAGCAACAAGCCATGGAATTAAAGAACGAGTTTAATTAACAGCAAGAATCGGCTTCTCATTAAGAAACTGGTTGGAGTGAAATTGGTTGGAGTTTGAAGACCCAATTTAGCTGGTCATCTGTTGGCTCGTTTCACATCTCATTTCTGTTTGGCTCTCATTTAATGAAGAAATGAATCAATTCAGTGGACTAAATCCTTAAAAATAGGGCTATTAAAACAAAGGGCAAATGAGTTAATTAGCAGTGAAAACTGGTCACTGATTAGGAAAAGGGTTAGAATGAAAACCTGCAGCCACTGCGGCCCTTCAGGCCCGGAGTTCGACACCCCCGACCTAACGTATAGCTTATTAGCTGTGTTAGTAGGCTTCGCCTAGGCCAGGGGTGGCAAACTCCAGGCCTCGAGTGCTGCAGTGGCTGCAGGTTTTCATTCTTACTATCTTCTTAATTAGTGACCAGTTTTTGCTGCTGATTACTTCTTTTAATTAAAGTTTTTTTCTTTTCTTTAATTAGCAGCCAAACAATAATGAGACACAAAACAAGCCACCAAATGACCAGCTCTCCTGTGCCCGTTACACAATATCTGAAATTAAAGAGAAGTGATGGTCTTGGTATGGTTGATCTCTCAGGTCACCAAAACATTTTGACAGTGCTCTTGGAAAGTACAGAAAAACAACAGTTTTCGAAAATGTGTGCTGTGGCAGAGTGAGAGCAGCAACAAGCCATGGAATTGAATAACGGGTTTAATTAACAGCAAGAATTGGCTTCACATTAAGAAAGTGATTGGAGTGAAATTGGTTGGAGTTTGATGTTCCAATTTAGCTGGTCATCTGTTAGCTCATTTCACATCTCATTTCTGCTTGGCTGTCATTTAATGAAGAAAGGAATCAATTCAGAGGGCTGAACTCTTCTAACAGGGCTATTAAAGTGATGGGGAAAAAATTAATTTGCAGTGAAAACTGGTCACTGATTAGGAAAGCTGACTCCATGAATTCTTTTAAAAAACAACTCAAAACTCATCTGTTCAGGAAGGCTTTTAGCTCTACTTGACTTTATTACCTTTCTCTCAGTTTACTTCTCTGTCAAGATGCCAATGTAACCTGTATGTGTGTGCTAGACCATCAATTATGTTGTCTGTTTTTTTTTTCAGAATTTACTGTCTTAATCTTCTTTATTTATTTATCTGGTTTGTACAATGCTATATACTGTATATTCTGCCGTTCTTTATTATATTCTGTAAGTGCCTTGAGCATGGGAAAGGCGCTATATAAATAAAATGTATTATTATTATTATTAAAGGGTTAGAATGAAAACCTGTAGCCACTATGGCACTCCAGGCCTGGAGTTCGCCACCCCAGGCCTAGGATATTTCGTAAGATAATGGCTCAGCTACACAGCTGTAGTACTATGTAACTAAATCCTTTTCTAGATACTTTTTTTTTTTTTTTTTTTTAAACCAAAGGCTGGTTAACTGAGGAAATGTCGTTTCACCTGCCTGTAATCCAATTGGAAAAACAAAGAAATGTAATGAATAGTATTTCGCAAGTAAGTTTCCCTGCTTACTGTTAAACATGCTATATACAATTGCACGGGAGTAAAACATTCCGTTAGATCAGTTTCTGCTTTTCCTAGTGTCTTGGCTTTGGTTGATGGTCATTGCAGGACAGTTTTTTAGGAATGTTCCCTTTGGGGTTACCACCGCTTCCGAGTGCTGGAGATAGCCGTTACAGAGTGGATAACCATGATGAGTCAATAGAATCCAAAAAAATTAGAAGTACCGGCTCATTCAAGCACCAACGCAAAGAATTTCAAAGAGCAGGGGCGAGGGCCATCCCCGTTCAAATTAAGCAGACGCGTGTGTAAATATAAACGATTTCAGAAATCAAAGTCAATTGACGCGAATGTATATTTACAATCAAGGCCGGCGCCACCATTAAGGCGAACTAGGCTCGGTATGCAAAATAACCTATCACCGACACTGATTACAATGGAGTACCTCGTGGAATACTCATTAAGTTTAAACTGACGCCAAGGTCGTTTCTAGGATTTGCAGGTATCAGGGCCTTAGTCCCCTCTGTGATTGTCCAGAGCAGTGGCGTGGATAGGGACGGTCCGCCCCAGCGGGACATTTTTGGGGGCAACATTATTGGCCAAAAGGTTCAGTACAATTCGTGTGTAAGCAGCAGGGTTCGGAAAAATATCACCCATGAATGAAAAAAGTTAAATTCTCTGATTTTTATCCACAAATGATTCAAAATAATTTTCAGATTGTTCTTCTGTGACGGCATCAGACACAGCAGTTGAAATTTATGAGGCAATAACAAAAAGAAACAAACATTACACCGATAATAATTTCTAGGAAGATAAACAACTAATTTACAATTTATAATTTCATTTCGTTATCAATCCGAATGCGTTCTTGCTCTGCGCAGAAAACATATCACTTGTACAATGTACAATATAGACGCACTGATAAGTTGTGTTCTAATTATTAGTTTAATATAATTACGCTGCGAAAACCAGAACCAGTGTAGTGTACAAAACAGCCTGCTATAATATATAAGCATTTAAGCTATCTTTTTTTTCAATTAAGTTTCAAAAGCAAAATTTCAAAAGCTCTATCAAATTTTAGAAGCTTGATATCAGATTTAAAACCAACTATATCAGAATTGTAACTGTGGATATCAAGAGAAATGGATTAAATGTTAAAATAGCCTGCCATAGTTTGCAATCGCTATTGAACCACTGGCGGTTCACTGCCGAAATTCTCATCAGATAAAGGGGATTGTCAGAGAAGGACTGGAACAGAAAATTTCTCTATATGCAGATGATATGGTCTTATATATATCGGACCCAGAAAACACTGTCCCTGCTGTTTTAACAGCACTAACAGAATTTCAAAAGATATCTGGTCTTAGAATTAATCTGAATAAAAGTATACTCTTTCCAGTGAACTCACAAGCATATAATAATAAATTAGACACCCTACCTTTTACCATAGCAGATCAGTTTAAATACCTAGGGGTAAATATCACAAGTAAACATAAAGCTCTTTATCAACAAAATTTTTGGCGTCTGTATGGAAAAAATTAAGCAAGACTTGCATAGATGGTCAACCCTTCATCTCACTCTAGCCGGAAGAATTAACATCGTTAAGATGAATATCCTTCCTAAACTTCTCTTTTTATTTCAAAACATTTCAATATATATCAATAAATCGTTTTTTAAACAGTTAGATTCAATAATAACCTCATTCATTTGGAACTCAAAACACCCACGTATCCGAAGAGCGACCCTACAAAGACCTCAGGCAGAAGGTGGCATGGCTTTACCTAATTTTCAGTTTTATTACTGGGCAGCAAACATACAAGCCATAAAAACCTGGACACAAATAAATGCACATACACAGGCTTGGTCTGCAATAGAAGTAAAATCCTGTAGTACTTCTTTATATTCCCTGATCTGCTCTCCAATAAATGAAAGTTATCGCAAATATACTAATAGCCCAATTGTGCTTTACTCACTCAGAATATGGAACCAAATTAGGAAGCATTTTAAGATGGAAAATCTTTTATTAGTGGCACCTCTGCAAGGGAACCACCTCTTTCAACCTTCGCAAGTATATCCAGTTTTTAATACCTGGAAAAGTTTTGGGATTAAAATGCTCAGAGATCTTTATATAGACAACATATTTACATCTTTTGAACAATTACGTTCAAAATTTAACCTCCCAGCTACACATTTCTTTTACTATCTTCAAATTAGAAATTTTGTTAAACAGAAATTGCCCGATTTCCCCCACCTTGCACCCTCCACAATGCTGGAAAAAATACTGCTCAATTCCGAGGAAACAAACACTATTTCCGCAATATATAAAATCTTATTAGAGTCCCTACCTTTCAAAGATCCAAGAGGACATTGGGAAGAAGATCTCTTAATCAATATATCAGAAAAGGAGTGGAAGGTAGCAAAGCAGAGAATTCACTCGAGTTCTATATGCGCAAAGCATAGAATTATTCAACTAAAA
Source organism: Erpetoichthys calabaricus (assembly GCF_900747795.2). Classification (NCBI taxonomy): domain Eukaryota; kingdom Metazoa; phylum Chordata; class Cladistia; order Polypteriformes; family Polypteridae; genus Erpetoichthys; species Erpetoichthys calabaricus. The sequence goes on from NC_041395.2 coordinate 174,228,353, forward strand.
ATTATATATCGAGCTCATCTGTCTCGCTTAAAACTGTCCAAAATGTTTCCAGGCCAGGATCCAACCTGCGAGCGCTGCAACCAAGCTCCTGCCTCACTGGGTCACATGTTCTGGGCCTGCACCAAACTAACATCATTTTGGACAAAAATTTTTAAGTGCCTCTCAGACAGCCTTAGTATCACAATCCCTCCTAACCCACTAACAGCTGTGTTTGGTGTCCTTCCAGATGGACTGGAATTGGAGAAGGACAAACAAACGGTGATTGCATTCACTACACTCTTGGCACGCAGACTTATTTTGTTAAATTGGAAGAATCCTAATTCTCCTCTTATAAGTCAGTGGGAAACCGATGTTTTATATTATTTGAAATTGGAAAAAATCAAATTTTCAGTTAGAGGATCTGTACAAAATTTTTTCAAAACTTGGCAGGATTTAATCAATATTATTTTAGAATAAAAGAATTAACTATTATTGCATTTAACTCCCTTCTCCATCTCTTATTTATATAGATATTTACTTCTCCCCTTCTTTTGTCTAATGTTGCCTTATTAAAAAGCTTAAAGCAATTTTCCTTTAGCTAAGCTCTCCTTCTCAGGGGTTGGGTTTGATTTGTCTTCAAATTTGTTGGGTTATAAATTGATCTGTTTGTATGGAATGATTACAATGAAAATTAATAAAATAAAAATATTAATAAAAAAAAAAAAAAAAAAAAAATAGCCTGCCATACACTGAAGCCTCTACCTCTTCCTGATGCTGCTGCATCATTCCTAGATGGTCTTTGATCAACTGATCAATCAAAATTATTATTGTGATTATTATTTATTTAGCAGATACCTTTATCCAAGACGTTTTATAAAAATAGTCATAATACATGCAAGAATGATTAGAAGGTGTAAGCATCAAAAGTAACAGAGAACAAGATAGACGATATGAGCAAGACAGACTAGTACTGCTAATATATAATTATACATACAATTAGACTAAGAGAAAAATCACTATTCTAAACTCTTTGTCAGTAAAACAGCAACCATCCTGTAGAAGAGACACTAAGCAATTCCAAAATATTTCATGAAAAGGTGCGTTTTCAAAATATTCCTAAACATGAGTAAACTGAGTGCAGTTCAACAGACAACTTTGGAGCAAGAACGGAGAAACATTGTCCAGTCTGGGCACGTCTGGAAAGAGTATTTTCCAGCATGATGGAGAACCATGTCACAAGCCAGAAGTGATAAAGTGGCTCGGAACTCATAACATTGTTAGTCTGGACCAGTGACCAGGAAACTCCTTAGATCTTAATCCCATTGAGGAACCTGTGGTCAATTCTCAAAAAGAGGGTGGATAAACAGAAGCCAACAAATTGTTACCAACTCCAAGCACTTGTGGCAAGAATGGATTACCATCAGTCAGGATTTGGCCCAGGAGCTGATATCCAGCATGACAGAGAGAATTGCACAATTTATGAAGAAGAAAGGTCAACACTGTAAATATTGACTCTTTGTAAAACTGTGATGCATTTGTCAATAAAAGCCTTTGAAATATGAAATATTTATAATTGTTCTTCAGTATACCATAGAAACGTGTAAAAAAAAATAATCTGAAAATGATGAAGCATCAAAGTTTACAAATACATTATCTATGTCACTGCCAAAACTTTTGGCCACTACTGTACTTCTTAACACATATTATATTACTAATTTAAATTTAACAGCAGAATGGAACTTCTATATCTAATTTCCAAAATTAAACAAATGACAAATCCTGTAAATCCTGTTCAAGCTAGATTTTTGAAAACAATTAGCAGTTGCATTGCAACCTGAATATGATCAATTAACTTTAATTGCGCAGCATTCTCCCCTGATTTCTTTAAAATACCCATCATTGCACCTTTGAAAATTCCATTTAGACACACTTTCTCCCCATTCCAGAGTGCTTGCTTTGAATCCTGATCAGGTTTCTGGTCACTGTCTGCATGGTGTTTTCATGTTGTCCAAGCATCTTTCTAGATTTTTATTTTTAATATTCAGGTTCTACTTCATCCTCATACATTCCAAGGATAATTACTGCAACTTTTAACTGGCCCTGTATGAAAAAGTGTAGTAGTGTGCCCTTTTCTGAACCGGTGTTCCCTTCAGTGTCGGTTCTTGTTGTGCATTTAAAACATTTCCGCCTTTATTATTCCTTTATATGTACACACAATCATAAATACAAGCCGGTAATGTAGTAAGTATACCGCCAGATTCCCAAGGTCAGGCTGGGCAGCCCAGAGTTTAGATTTCTCGAGGATATACGTAGGACTGTAGTTTTATTTTGCTATTCCTCCATTGCAATACTTTCGTAACTTAACAGTCTGCTTCTTAAGTTTAATGTTTTTTTTTTTTGCTTAAGTATTGAGAAAAACGCTGTGTAGACACGTGCATGCGTTTGTATTTGCATGCATAACATGTGCTGTACTTTTATTGATTTTTTTAAATTAATAAAATATTTATGGAATGAATACACGTACTTTATTTGTATATTTTAACAGCATTCCAAGATTTTCAATAGAAAGTGTGCTATAGAAAAATAAATGCAATTTTATTTCATTTTACATTTTTAGATCTAGCCATATACACTGTACTTATGAATCTGAAAACTGTACTAGCAAACCAATTGGTACCCCCTAATTAAATTAAATTCCTTTTTTAACGAGAGTACAAATATGTTCGATGCGCTCTTTCGTTACCATAGGTAACTCATTAAGTTGGCTATAACATTTTTGACTGCCAACGCTTTCCATAGAAAGGAGTCGCATGTAGATGACGACACTACAGCACGTCTTCGCTTTTATTCGCGTTGCTCGGCTAACAGTGGAATAGCGGCGGGTGGCGAGAGAAGGAATATAGAGCTTGTGTTTGAAATTCAGGATGGCGGCAGGAGGTGCTCCTGGTACTGGACTGGTGGGCGATGTGGAAGAGGATGCGTCTCAGCTTCTTTTTCCGAAAGGTTAGTTAGAGTACACACTATAACAAAAGACCGCGCTTACATTTTAACGTCCAGCAGTTGTTAATAAACTCAAACATGACATACTTTTAATCCAGTTTAGTTTCATGGAGGACTGACCTCATCGTCAAAATCGGACGCTTACTTATTTTCACTCTCACATAGATGGGGACAATAAGAATCGGCAATTAATAACATCTAAATAATGTAAAAACGCAGTATACCTTCTTAAAGGTCTAGCTCTGTATCACATGGGATTTTCTCTTTTTTGCAACAGGTATTGCTTTCTCATTTTGGAACACCGTCAATTATGTCAGGTTTTAACTCGTATATTCTATGTCATTTGTATAATGGTTTAATGTATTGTAAGAGGTTTGTATCCATGAAATAGTTTAGTGCATAACGGTCAAAAATCCGAGCTAACTACAAACAAAAAAGTATACTTTTATTTAAAATGCATACTAAGACACCTTAAAGTGGATACAGTGAGTAGATTTTGCTTTTTGCTCACCTTGACGTAAAATAGAAAGATAATTTCAATGTTTTAGACATCTTTTGGCACGTAACTAATTACTGGAACACATTCGGTTAAACATATTGTTAAGGTTTATGTTGTATATAGTACACGTGCTTAATTGTTTGGAAAAGGCAATAATTTCTTCCATTTAATTTGTAATAATAGCACTCAATGCACAATGTGTTTATAGAGGAATACAATGGAAATTGTTTAAACATGGTCCTGGCACATTTTTTAACATTTTTAAATTAAGGTTTATCTGATAATGTGTGTGAACAGCAAATACAGAATGTAAATAAAATGCAGTTCTTGGATTGTGATTGAGATCACCATTGGTATATCTTCATGTGTACATATGCGTTTGAAAAATGAAAGTATACTTTCAGCAGTAGATGTGCACTTAACCTGGTTTTTGGATGTTGCTATTTTATTGAATAAATAATAACAAAACCTATGTGTTATTTACCTCTGTGGATAGGCTTATATAGATAGAATTTGGATCCAACTAGATGTTTGTTAGCTGTGATCTGATAAATAAAACTATAGAATTGATAGAAGATGTATTTTCTTTTTAAGTATATGTGGTAAAACTGTGAGATTCAGTATGAACATTCGATTTAATTTCAACATATACAAAGATATATATATATATATATATATATATATATATATATATATATATATATATATAATGTATGTATGTATGTACTTCATTTTCCCCAAGGGGAAAATTTAGCTTTTTACAGAACTTCAAGAAATATTGTAACCACAACCCCCAAAAAATATATTTTCAAAGGCAAAACTGACTGTTTTTTGACCCCTAACACTACCGTACTTCTGCTGTGCAAAACTGTGTTATTTTACAGATCTGCTTTTGCACATTACTTTCAGGTTGTGCCTATTCATATTTTTGAATTGGACACCTTGTATCATTTTTATGCTGACAGCCTTCTGCTTCTTGATCACACCCTGTACAGCACATTTTAGAATTTAGTTTTCTACCCCTCTTTCGTGTACAGTTGCAGTAATACATTATTATTAAACAATTCTGCGCTATTGTGAGAATTACTCTTGCATATGAAATCCCAGACTTCCTACCCTAGAACTATGAAGTGTCTGTTGCAGCCAGCAAAAGCTGGCTTCCTTTAGTTATTAAACACAATTTAAATTACTACTGTATTTATGATTTTCCATTTGTTATTGCAGCAGATCACAATTTAAAGAGCTTAAGCAAGGTTAGCAGTGCCCACTGTAGTGACTTAAGCCAGCTTGCTTTTTCACAAGCTGCCTGTATCTTAATCAACTGCTGACTTGACACACATTGCCTAAAATAATTAGGTGTAATGATAAAAAATATTCAGGCAACCTGTATTACACTTTTTACTTCTACTGTACAGATAATAAAAAAATCATTAATTTCATGTATTACTGTGGTGTCTTCTGTGTATGAGGTCAGGTCCAGAACACTCAATCATCTATCAGCTGTGTTTCAATTTTTATGTTAAGCCATGAATTAGTAGCCTACATGTCTTGCTCTTTCATTTAGAATTTTTGTTCTGTATTATTATGAACATATCACTTTCCTTGTAAATAATGATAATGAGGAAGAAATACTTATTCTTTTCAATGCAACATTTAGAACATTCATTTGCTTCATTTGTAAACTAAGTATCATTTATATAAAAGGCAGGTGGGTGGGAAGCATGTCATTTGTCTCCAGGACTACAAAGAAGTGATGTTTGGAGAGAAGAAATATTGTTTAATGTGTTTGAGAAATCACAACCAATTTTATCTGGGTTTCCTATTTGCATTAGAAGGAGGTGGTCTGAAGTCCACTCTATTATGCATTCTTTTTGATCACATTACTTTATATTCACAGTGAGCTCCATTTTAGTGAAGAGCAATTCTCCAAGTGCCACGATTATCTCTCATTTTTCACTTGCGTCTTTTAAGAAATGCCTCTTTCATGCTTTAGAGATGCACTGTAAGACAAAAAAAAAAAAAAAAAGAAAAACATTGCCAACAGAAATACAAGCAAAAGTACATGTGGTACAAATGTTCTGTATATGCTCTGCCCAGATTATATAAACAGGATATATAAAGTCTATGTAATTATTTTTCGTAAGAATATTCAAGTATAAATGTTTGGCTAATTTGACAGCCCTAGTAAGTGGATCATATTGTCCATGTAATTGTGATTGTCAGTGAAGACATATATTTTTTCCACATTGTTCACTGTATGATATACTATTGGCATCCTCTGTTGGTACCTACAATTGGAAGAATTAGAGTACAGTTTTTTTTTTTTTTTTTAATATAAGAGAAACTGAGAAGGTGTTGGCTTTACAGTATAATTATTACTGATTTCATTTATAAATTTAAACATAAAATAGAAAATATAAATCTTAGCATCTTTTGTTTTAATAATTTCTGTCTTTAAAGGTTGTTGTAAACAACAACCTTTAAAAATAAAAATCAGCAGTAACGGTAAGCATTAACACACACCCAAAAACAACCCACTTCCCCACCACACTTTCCTAAAATCACCATGTAAAAGGGCAGACTGGTAAGAAACGCCCAGCAGAAACAATGTGCCCAAAAGCAGAGGAAAAAATTTAGAAAAAGTAAAGATTACTGAAAATGATTTTTAACACAGGGCAGACTACCAGCCAGACAGCTCCCAAGTAAACACACAGCATCTTGCCAATTATTTATGCTGAACCCAGATGGTCCGTTGATGGTCAGTTTTTGTAGGTAAAATTAGGTACCTTGGCTTATATTCGGGAATACGGTACTTCATTTTGGCTCGCCCTGTATGAAAAGTCAAAATTGTGTTTTATTTACACTTATTTACAGTTGATCTGCTCGTACCTAAATAGCTGGTTGTACAACTTTTGATGTAGAGGAGGGATAAGAATAGTAACTTGATGAAAATATGCAGGCCATTGGCTGTGAATTAAAATCTTCCCAGATATACACAACTAAAGAAATGTTTAAAACAAATCTGCAATGAAATTGAAACACAAAGAAATGCATTCAGATGAACACATCCTTACCCTGCAAGCCGATTTAATTAATTCTGTATACATTTGCATTTGTGTGGAGACTGGTTTGTTGCAGTGTTTACAGTGTAAGATGCTTTGCAATGTTCATTGATTTCTAAATACATTGCTTTGATTTTTTTACATTGCTTTACATATCAAATAATGTATATGGATGTTGTAATAGAAATAAGCTATTGGATATTACATCTTTTATTTTACTGAATTCTGTTAACTTCATTTTATCTATGCCATTCTTATCATGTGATTTGTTTCTTTTGCAGAGTTTGAGAATGCAGAAACTCTACTAAACTCTGAAGTTCATATGCTACTAGAGCACCGTAAGCAGCAGAATGAGAGTGCCGAGGATGAACAGGAGCTGTCTGAAGTCTTCATGAAAACATTAAACTATACAGCCCGTTTCAGCCGTTTCAAGAATCGTGAGACTATTGCCAGTGTCCGCAGGTTAATTCAATTCCTGATGCATGTTATGCATATGAATGTGTCCCATCTTCTTCTTCTTTCGGCTGCTCCCATTAGGGGTTGCCACAGCAGATCATGTTTCTTCACGCTGGTTCCAAGCCCGGATAAATGGGGAGGGTTACGTCAGGAAGGGCATCCGGTGTAAAAATTTTGCCAAATCAATATGCGGACAATATGAATATGTCCCATATAAATGATAAATAAATAGAAAGCCGTGCAATTTTTGAGTGACATATGAAAGCTCTATATGATGGTGTACTCAAATTTATTTCTGCACAATAATAATTTTTGCCATTAAAGTACAACTTACAATTGAAGAAATGGGTTACTGCCCCAAACCCCCCACCGATACACCCTCTAATTGATAGGCTGTGAAGCTAGCCGTAGCTCACTGTTGTTTGTGGCTACTGATGATAAAATATTATCTTGGTTTCACATGTATGTAAATTGATGATCATTGCTCAAACAGCTGTGTGCTTTTACACTTCATTCAGTCATGCCTATAGCACATATAATGTGGTAATACTGTTCAATTATTTCATCCCCCTATAGCTTGCTACTCCAAAAAAAACTGCACAAGTTTGAGCTGGCCAGTTTGGCTAACTTGTGTCCAGAGGCTGCTGAGGAGGCCAAAGCACTCATTCCCAGGTAAGCAAAGACTTCCTTGAAAGCCCCAGCATTGTAAATTAAATTTCACATGATATTGTTTGGAGGTGGCCCTTCCACAAAATCTGTAAAGGGAATTTAGCAACATTATTTTTGAGCAGCTTTATTTAGTGTAGTGCAAGTTTATGCAGAGTAAATTATTTGCAAATGGCATATATTAGAACTTCCCGAAGGTGTGTACACATTATGGTTAATAAATCTGAGAGTCTAGTGTGCCTGTGCAAGGGGGTCACTTTTGCTTCCAGAGAAGACAGTTTGGTAGGGATGCAAAATAGCATACTTTGTGAATACAGAATTTGGGAAGAAGTATATGTTGGGGGCTTTATCTTTGGAGAAATTAAATATCTATTGTGGATTATTTGTTTTGTTACCTTGCAAAATTTTATATTTTTCTTCTAAAATAGTAGGGTGAAAAGCAAGCAAAAATTGGATGTGTAAAAAATTGTCCCATTTGTGCTTTTTAGTTTTAGGTAATAGAATGTATTTTTAATTTTCTGTTCTGTCAACAGCTTGGAAGGTCGCTTTGAAGATGAAGAGCTTCAACAAATCCTGGATGATATTCAAACAAAAAGGAGTTTTCAGTATTAGCAAGAATCATCCTCTATTCAGGACACCCTGCAGTGCAAATTTCCATATGAAGTTTTTCCCATAGTAAAACTATTGTGCTCATTGAACTCGGAGATTTCATGCTGGACCTTAATCACTATGCCATCTCCTTCCTTCCTCTTTTTTTTTTTTTTATATAAAAATGGGAAAAAAAACTCCTTCCTGTTGTTGTATAAAATGTGCATTGGAATAATTATAATTCTGTGAAAAAGTAAAGCATTTCTAGAAGGACTGTTCGACTCTTAAGTACAATGCACGTTTTTTTGTATGGTGTAAACATTCTACATAGTGTATAATAAATGATTAACTATTATTATCACTTTAGGCTACATTTTTTGTTTTTCTAGCCAGTTTTAATTTCAGTAATTTCTGTACTTACGTGAAAATAGCATTCTCAAATCCACTTAATTCATGGTCATGGAGAAAAGAGATTAGCATGGCATCAATGGGTGTAAACCAGGGAACAGGGTGTCATTTGATTGCATGGCATACTGTACTGAGGTGGTATATTCAATACAGTTGAACCAGATTAGTAATTTTTTGGATTGCAGTTTTAAGACCGGTTCCTATGAATCTATCCGTAGGAAGCAATTGATTTGTTAATTTTCTTAATCCTGTCTAATTTAGATTTATGGGAAACCTTACCTTTTGCAACAACAAGAGCTGAAGTGCAACATTGAGGCTGTTGAGACATGTGGCTCACACTTGCTGGGGAATATGCAAAACAACCTTGAATTTGTTTTCCCCGTGCATGGGAAAAGCTCCACACTAAGATCAGCAGAGTCAGGGAAGAGATATATTTGCCACAATATAACAATAATGGCCTTTATTCCTCATTTCTACCGCACAAACTAAAGGATCAATATAAGTGAACAGCCATTCCATTGTTTTGAGCAGTGTTTCCCAACCTTGGTCCTGGGGACCCCCTGTGGCTGCAAGTTTTTGTTCCAACCAGATTCCTAATCAGTGACAACACTGATCTCATTTAATAAGCTGGGATTTGTTTTCTTTAAGTATACATTCAGAAAAGCACAGCAGCATGATTTTTACATTTATAAGACATTTAGAAATATTTCTGCTTTTGCTATAGATTTAAATGCTTAACTCTTTTGTTGACTTCATTATATTTTGACCTTTCTCTGTGCAGTTTTCCCTCTTCATTGTATCTTCTTAATGACAATTAAAAATGAGCAGAGCAGACACGCTGACAGTGAATAAATATGGCTGCAACTACTTTAGCATCAGACACACTAATTAGTAAATAATGGATTAATTAAACAATTAGAACACCTAGAAAAATAGAATGAAAATCAAGATGAAAATATTGTTAAGAAAAAAATACATTATTCCCACAGGACTGCTTGGTACATTTTAATATATATACACTGCCTGGCCAAAAAAAAAGTCGCCACCAAAAAAAAAGGTCACACACTCTAATATTTCGTTGGACCGCCTTTAGCTTTGATTACGGCACGCATTCGCTGTGGCATTGTTTCGATAAGCTTCTCCAATGTCACAAGATTTAGTTCCATCCAGTGTTGCATTAATTTTTCACCAAGATCTTGCATTGATGATGGTAGAGTCTGACCGCTGCGCAAAGCCTTCTCCAGCACATCCCAAAGATTGTCAATGGGGTTAAGGTCTGGACTCTGTTTTGGCCAATCCATGTGTGAAAATGATGTCTCATGCTCCCTGAACCACTCTTTCACAATTTGAGTGCGATGAATCCTGGCATTGTCATCTTGGAATATGCCCATGCCTTACGGCTACACAGCTGTTCAGTCCCAATCCCTTGAGTTCCCTTCGCATTGTGCATGTGGAAATGCTCTTACTTTCACTATTAAACATAGACCTGAGTTCTATACTGTTGTTTTTCTTCGATTTGATTTCACCAAACGTTTAAGTGATCACCGATCACGATCATTCAGGATTTTTTTCCGGCCACATTTCTTCCTCGAAGACGATGGGTCCCCACTATCCTTCCAGTTTTTAATAATGCGTTGGACAGTTCTTAACCCAATTTTAGTAGTTTCTGCAATCTCCTTGGATGTTTTCTCTGCTTGATGCATGCCAATGATTTGACCCTTCTCAAACAGACTAACATCTTTTCCACGACCACGAGATGTGTCTTTCGACATGGTTGTTTAAGAAATGAGAAGCAACTCATTGCACCAGTTGGAGTTAAATAACTTGTTGCCAGCTAAAAGATAATCGCCCATGCAGTAATTATCCAATAGGAGGCTCGTACCTATTTGCTTAGTTAAATCCAGGTGGTGACTTTTTTTTTTGGCCAGGCAGTGTATATATTATATTTTACCAAACTTAGTTTTCTAATTTCTATATTGTTTCCAAAACACAGAACTTGGGAAATAACACATCACTTAATTAGCCCAGGAGTCCAATTAAAAACAGCAGCTGGTTGGAACAAAAACCTGCAGCCAGTGGGCCCCCAGGACTGAGGTTGAGAAACACTGGTTTTGAGAATGAAAGGGTGATACTGCATGTTGGTCTTGAGCATGGTTTAGTTAAGTTTAGACTTTGGCCATTTCGTTAAATCTTTCATAATGAGTTCAGGCAGCACATCTTGAAAAGTAGTCACTGGTTGTTAAGATTGGCATGTTACAAGTGACTATAAATTGGCCCAATGTGGGTGTGCACAATAGTATACCTTGCAGAGTATTTCCCCTTGTAATATATTCAGTAATCATCACATCTTTATTTGTGAAAGGAATCAAAACTTTTCTTGAATATACCGTAAATGTGTAGTAAACTACAGTACATTTGAACATGGTGAGTAATAGTTGCAAAAACCAAAAGTAGTTAGTCGTCGTTTCTAAGAAGATGTGTAAAAACGTGAGCTGTTACAAAAATGTATATACTTCAGACTTAAATATCAATGTTGGACCCAACACACTGCCTGCATATAACATTTAACACAACTGATGTCAGTTCACTTGCAAACCAACAATGTACAATAGTAGTCGGGGCCCTTCTCTGCATATTTTGGACTTTTATTGTGTTTAACCAAACTGTCACTGTGTATTCCTCGGTGACTCATCAGTGTGAATTCAATAAGTAAATGTGTGGTTTCTCTCCAGTTGTCTTAAGCTGATATGATGGTTTGTTTCTTCAAGGAATGAACCATTTTAAGAAAGCACCTTCAACCAACTGTCAACACGACTCAGAATAAATTTAGCTGGAGGGCACTGGGTTTTCACGGAGGTGGTGATTTGTAATTGTGACACAAATGAATCCCATGGTATTTTTGGTTCACAACAAATATGCCTGCCAGTGAATATGCAAAAGAATAGTGTAAACAACTTCACACTAGCAGAACACCAGTGGTTCTCACTGTTCAACAGATCAGAAGCCAAGCAGAGACTATCTGTCAAACGTGTACAAGGTGACACCCATAACCGCAAATGCTTACATGTGCAGGGAATCGAACATAGAATACTAACTGCACCATTAAGTGCAACAAGCTTTATAAAAAGTGATGACATAAAAAATACTGCAATGACTCATCTGGCTAATATAATAGCACTGCTAATGTGCTGCGAGTCTAATATTTAGCTATCAAAGCACCTTATCATAGCCCAATTATCCGAGCTAATGTGGACCAGAGCTAACTCAGAAAACTGAAAGCTTGGACAAAAAGAGCAGCTTGCAGCCATTTCAGATGAAAATTTATGGATATAAAAGATTTTGCCGATTATACATAACAGTACCACTTTTACTCTTTTCATATCTTAGTGAATTTAATGTTCCTTGCTTTGCCACAATATTCTGCAGTCACCTCAGGTTCAAAATGTTGGCAGGCATACTGTCTTCCTGCTGTTCAATATACAAAAGTGCTGTTTTCATGGCATTTACACCATCTGTATGAGAAATCCTATGTGGCTTTTCTATGCAGTTCTCATTGTCATGTAAACGCAAAACTCCTAATTGAAACTGCATGTGTACACAGCCAGTGCTGATGACACACTGACAATAGCAGAGGGAAGCAGATGGGGAGGGATAAATGTATCACACCCACATTCCCACAGTCACTAGCTCCTTGACCACTGGCACGGTACAGTGAAGGTTAAATGTATAGCATTTATATGCTTGGTACAGTATTCACGGCAATGCTTTTATTAAGTAAAGGAATGTAATATATTACACTTAAAAGGTTTGCTTTGGATAATGTGAAACCTTGGTTAATCAGGGTTCTACTGTACATAAAAGAGGCATGTGTTAAACCACTTAAATCAGCTGTAGAAGAGCTGAACTCAACAGGTCTGGCAAATGAATCTCTGCAGCAGTCATATAACTAAAATCTCAGTGCATTGCTGTCCAGGTAAACTGGACACATTTTAAATAGTGACAAATAGTAATATTTTTAACTTGTTTTTATAATATACATTTTAGTATGTAAAACACAAGTATAAAAAATTGTACATATATAAAAATAATTATTAATAATTTATGCTTGGGGCAAATTTGGCTGGATGGGAGTCCAGCTAGAAAACTCTCCATTGACATTAATTATTTTATGAGAAAAACTTCTGTACTGAAGTGAACATTATTCTAGGAGATGGTCAATTTTAACAGTTGGTCTAGGTAAAAAGCTATTAATCTCTTTACAGTATCGTTTGGAAAAAAAACTAAAGATCAAGATGGTTTGTATATCTTGGATTGTTGCAACTCAAATATAATTTTAAGAAATGAGAAAGTTTGTTATAAATAGCTAAAATATTTGGAGCCAAATATCCAAAACTATTTTTTCTGATAAAATTGGTTAAGTTTATTAAAATTCAGTTTTAATATAAAGTATATAAAATGCCCAGTAAATCTTGTAATTTAAAGATGGTATTAATGTAACATACTTTGTATTTTTTAACACTTGTACTATATTTGGAATAAAGTTAATATTACATATAAAATCTTTGTTTTAGCAAATATTAGTATCACTATCAGTGGCATTTTTGGCATGAAAATTCTGTTAGGGCCATACCATAATTTTCCTTTATGAGTGTAGACTTCTCTAACGTAAACATGAACTTACAGTACCTCACTAATACAGTATCTGTCACTTGTTTGCAAAAAAAAAAAAAAAAAAATCAAGCAATAGAATGCTGGCTCCTGGTCTGCCTAAAATCCTTGTGACACCCTCTGACACCATTATCATCTAACTAAATACAGCCATTTAGACATTTTTATATAACGAGTTCAAGGCAGCAAATAACTCTAGCAGTACACACTATGGGTTTATAATGTCATTATTGTGATTGTCACATATACAGTGTACTGTATAATGAAACGTTTCCATACGTCCTGACAAGTCGTCGTGTCGCTACAGAGCCACGATATCATTAAGAAACCAGTCTTCCTTACCTGATGTAAATGGTGCTGCCTATAGCATTATCTTTAAAATGTAATATTTATTAAAAACCTCACACACACTTGTTCGAAGTGTGGTCAGGTTACGGCTATCTTGGTGTTCTGTCTACACTTACAGTACTGTAAACTGAGCAGTGGTTACCTGCAGCTGTCGTACCCTCTAAGCTGCTTTCAATTGCATGTCTGGCATTGTCGTGTGACGTCATTTTCTGGCGCCATATAGTGCAACAATGGCGGATTTGAATCGACAGCTACAGGAGTACCTTGCCCAGTCCAAATCAGGTGCGAAGAGCGCAGCTACTCCCAATTCTAGTACCGTAGACATCGGAAAGATCGAACCTACCAGCACAAAGGAGGACTCTTGGTTTGGTCGCTGGTCCAGTCCATTTTCTAAGACGGAGCATGGAGGACACGGCCAAAGCAGCGGCTTTTCCTGGACTTGGACCTCTGAGCCGGACCCATGTCTCCCGGGCATGAGCCGATCCCATAGACTCGTTGCTTTTGCACTTTGCGTTCTCATGTCAGCGCTGTGTTTCGGCCTTTCTGCCCTCTATGTTCCGGTGCTGCTACTGAAGGCTCGCAAATTTGCCCTCCTGTGGTCTTTGGGTTCTCTGTTTGCCTTGGCTGGCGTCGCGATCCTAAGGGGTCCCAGCACTTTCTTGAGCGCTCCTTCGCCAGGAGCGGCGGTCTACCTCTGTGCTCTCGGTGGCACCCTATACGCGGCACTGGGCCTGCACAGCACGCTGCTCACCGCTTTAGGGGCTGCCGTGCAGGTCGCAGCCATCGTCGCCTACCTCGTCTCTCTGCTACCAGGCGGAAGTGCCGGGATTCGTTTCGCCGGGGGAATGATGGCAACAGTGCTGCGTCGCACCGTGTCCGGGAAGATTCTGCCCGTTTAAAGTGGGCTATGAAGTGGATACGACCCGATCGGAGATGGACCTCATGGACTGAACTTTTCGCGGACCAACTTTGTAAACAGGGCAACTTGTAAATATACACGTATGCAAATGATAACGCAAAAAAGTAAAGAGTGGTACTGTATATACTTCATATTGTATAATTGGTTAAATGCGGGGAAATTAAAAAGAAAAACAAAAAACACAGCAGCTCCGCCGCGTATGTTGTTTCTGGGCGTATTGACTACTTAATTTTATGAACTAAAGTCTAGTCAACTGACCTGGATAGTTCCATACAGCCCCCTCCCTGGCAAAAATACTGGGACAGGTCTTGGTCAATATAAATTGGGGAAACGTAAGAACGGGGATGTGACAAGATTGCTCAATACCACCAACTAGAAAAACCCAATGTAGGAAACGTTTTGCTAAAATGTATACTTTTTTCCCCATGAGGCCATTTTTACAGTCCGTCCGTGTTCCTGCTATAGAGGAATGAAAAGGGACTGGCGGTTTCCTCATACTTAACAACATGAGATACTTAAAAATTGCCTCACAGTGCCAGCAGTGTGGAGTTGAATTCTGCTCTACGTTTTTCATGTTCTTCCTGTGTCATATGAATTTTTAAAAATCCATTCACTCCCTCAACCTTGGTTTAGTCAGATTGACTACGATGCAATTATTCCCTGTAGTGGTCTAGAATCCTGTCTGGAGTTGGTTTTTGCTTGGTTTTTCAGTGCTGCTGGGATTATGTACTAGTCCTCTAACACCTTATTTTATTGAGTGTGTTTTGTTTTTTTTAATACAAAAAGGTGAAGTTTAACGACCGAGTGAAATATCTAGAAGGGATACCAAGAATTTACTAAAATATCAATGTTTTGTTCCTGTACAGCTCACAGACAAGACATTTGCATTACTCCGATGTACATTTCTATTTAAATCCCAACTTTACACTAAATTTATACTTACTTTAATAAAAGATGCAAATACAGGTGATCTCGTCCATGACACCCTTTTTTGAAACAATATTGCAACACTCTAGATCACACATACATCACACATTAACTATTAGGTGGTGAAGGGGTGAGATAGCCAATAAGGGACAGGCAATGACTATGGGCCAGAATGGGCAGGGCTGTGGTGGGCAATATAGCCAGGACATGAGAAAACACCCTATTGTTTTCAAAACATGCTTCTATAAACAGAATCAGGACCTCTGTTTTACACCTAATCTGAAAGAGGCACTTTTTTTTTTTTTTTTTACAGCACAGTGCCCCATAACTGAAATGGGACCCATGCACAGACCACACACCCCGATGGCTTCACCAATACCTCTTCCAGTATCAGCTCAAGATTTTCCTAGATGCTTTCCCACCCTAAGTACTGGCCAGCATTATCTGAAGCACAGATATACCACCATGTGCTTAAGAATTGCTGCAATTAATTTAAAGTCCAAGTTGCATAAATAACTCTCCACATCAACAAAATCTTTATTTTAGAGAGCACCTTTCTAAAACATTTTATAATTAACTGTAATAGTACAGTTCTTTACAAGTCATTTTTTACAACTGGAGAGCTGGCTGATAGTGCTTTGCTCAGGGTCACACAGTTAGCCAGAGGAGGGAACCTGAGTGTAACTTGGGTGTGGCTCTGTGTTGCCAGTCACTAAGCTTGCTGAGATTTGAGCAGGTGTTTGTGGGTTAAAAGTTGATAGATAGCTGACTGGCAATCTTCAATTTCAGGTTTGTTACATGTAAAGATTTGGTAATACATAAAGCACTTCAAGTATATATATATATATATATATTTTATACTGCATGGTACTGTTGGATATGCATGATTCCTTCAGAGGTTCTAGTAAAGAAATTAAATTTTTAAATTGGCAGAGAAGTAGCTGCCTGCAGTACATCCACAGCTTGTTTTTCCACAATAGCAAATGCTGGAATATTTTTGACCCACCTACTGGCAAGACCACAATTAAGAACTTCTTTGTTGTCACTATTTTGCCCAAGGGCAGAAATTTTCAAACAAGAAAGAAAAAAAAAATGAAGGTTCAACATCCCCAAACGTTTACCATTTACATCATTAAGCATGGAGATACAGTTTGATTACATTATATACACACAAATTTTCAAGTGTACATATGCCATTTTAGGGTCAGGGTTGGCTAAAACCAATCCCAGCAGAACTGGGCACATGGTGGGAAAGAAATCTGGATAGGGCACCAGTGCACTGAAGGACACACATATCCACAATCAAACAGAGCAAGTTTAAATGGCCAAATAACCTAATATGCTGACTTTTGTGAATGATGGAGAAAATGCACAAAAACACAAGGTCAGAGACCAGACATGGGAATTGAACTCCCTACTCTGGATCTGTGAAGTAGTTGTGCCAACCACTGCATAATAGTGTGGCCCTCAGCTCCTTTCATCATGTGTAAATCTTTGTTTACATAAGCCAAACATCAAATGACATCTACCAATCATGCACCCAGTACTAAACAATAGGGGTTATATACAATGGCACACTATTGATATCTGAAACTAAAGTAATGCAATCATGTCCTATAGTATGACTCAATTGTTTCAAATTCCCAAAAGATACTGTGTTAAGTCTAAAGTAGACAGGATCTATTTTTCTGAGAAACTGGTAAAAATCAACTAAAGCTTACTTAATTGTAAGGCCACAGTGTAAAAGAGTTTTAATTTTTCAAAACATTCCAAGATGTTTCACTAGCAACAACTAATCAGGTACATGTTAAACTGGACATGGGACAACCGTTTCTTATTGTTACTACACATTATAGTAATAGGGCTTCTGAAACAATCATAACGAATTCTCATGCAGGAGGAGAATGTACTCACAGTAGCTTGACTCTTCAAACTGACAGAATCATAAAACATTGTGTGTCTAAGAATACAACTTACATCACCCTACACACAGTATTTTCATTTAAAGTTAGACATGATTGCACATTCTGATGGCTTTCAACCTTATGTATTCCTCTTCTAGATATTATTCTCATTAATACTCTATGTGAATCAGTCACTTGATTAACATTCACATTTCATTGTCAGTAATGAATGTAACCCAATCTAAGAAACTCCTGGATTTTGGGTGAGTGCAAGATACTTAACATTTCTCCTTTCATAAGAGGCATGTTAAAACAGTGCATTCTGTAGTAGTAACTAGAGTGTAGTCTAATGTTTCTTAGATAGAAAAAAGTTTCCATTGCATATACAGGCAAGAGGCACATTCAAGCAATAAACACACACACACACATGTAAAAAAACAAAATACAGTGAGTTTTTGTAAATTTTGCACAAATTCTATTTGAAGTTTATACAAAAAATGAACAAAACATTATGGCAATCTTTTGACAAACTGTACAGAGTGAATATGCCCTTTAGTGCACAGGAGGACGTGTTAAGAATGTTTCAGTCATTTATTCTGTTGAGGAGGAGGGGAAAAATTAGAACAAAACTAATGAAAAACAAGGAATTCCTTCACATAAAGCAAATCCTCGTTGAGTGGATACAGGTCCATTACCCTAAAATGATGTAAGGAAACACTACATAGGGCACGCCCAGGCTCCACGTGCTCTCCAGAGTCATAGGAGGAACAACAGTCTGCTGCACAAATATCAAAAGGGAGAAAAAGAAAACTAGTCTGCCTTTCAAAAAAAAAAAATGATTGGGATCCCATTTTCCCCCAAATCCTTTTTTAGACTAAGCAATTGCTTTTCTTTATAGCATGCTTTTTTAAATGTATTTTCCCCACTGTAAGAAAAACCAGACAAGGCAACACAAACCTTAATGCCTTCCACTGAAGGATTGTAGTTCTGAACTTTGCTGGTGCAAGCCTATGTGCTGTTGCGCAGATAACCAAGCAATACAGTCATTCTGTTTTTGAATGACACAATACTTCAGCTTTTTAAATGATCAGAATCAATAGCCACTGGCATGTCAGATGCTACACGCACATATGGTTGCTGCATTATTGATACAGTTCCACAAGACCGAATCTGTGCCCTGTTCTGTAAAGACTGTCTTGGTGAATTGTTGTACTCCTTGCCTTCTTTAGTTTTCTCTATAGAGAAGCTGGCTCAATGCTCTTCACTGTCATTCAGTATTTGTTTCATATGTTTCATCTGTTTTTGCTTGTAGTGCACCCAGATTTTGCCATCAGTACTAAACAACAGGTGAAGAAAGACTGCAAGTCTTGGCATCCTTTTGTGCTGGATGGATTTTTTTTTTTTTTTTTTTAACAAAGATGATGAACAGACATGGTTTGAGTAACACATCTGTCTGCAGCAGAGCTTCTGTCCTCAAAATTTGTTGCTCACATGACTTCCTGAGAGCACTGCTCCAAACCTGGCCAGTCTTCTGAGGACTTGCAGTGCTGCCCTCGCAGAGGTGCGGAGAAGAAACACTGTCTGCATTTCCCTTTATTTTATCGGCCCCGGCTTCCTCGGGAAGATCCTCTAGATGAGCCCCTGCGTGACTGACTTGAGCTATTTGAACCACCGCCACCACCTCCTCTTCCCCAGGCAGCACCCCTGCCTCCACCCCCACGGGAACTGCCACTGTATCCATCTTCCCGGTGATGATCCTTATCTTGTGAAGCTGACCGACCAGACTTAACATTGCGTTGGGAAGATCCTCGACCTGCAAGACAATCACAGCTGGGTTTTAAACAGGCATTTAAGGTACAAGTGGAAAATTATAAAAGCAAAACATGTATTCCGATTACTTCCAAAGTGATACAAGAAACTGTTTTTCACAAAGCTGTAATTTTGACAATCTAATGAAGTCAGAACATAAGAAGGAATGCTTAGGACTTAACAAAATGTGCAGATTTCCATGGCATTGATTCTGAAGTGCCAGCTTCACTTTGTCACAGTGCATCACACTTGTTACAAGCACTTTAAGAAATATTAGGAAAATGATGAGGGGATATAGTCTAGTTTCTGTGAATCCATGCAAAACTTGAACAGAGCTAATTAACTGATGAGCATCATTGGCATGATCTTATACCTGGAGTGGCATGGTTAACTTTACTACTTGTGGAAGAGCTCTGAAAGCTAAGTGTTCTACTCTAATTGGATCACTCCTCATTTCGTGCAGTGTGCAAAAAAACAGTTTAAATAACACAAATGAGAAACAACTGCAGTTCTTGGGATGACTATTTTTTTGTTGGAGCAGTGTCCAATTTTGACATTATTTAAAATAAAAAAAACTTCCCATTTTAGGAAGTCACCCCAACCCAGCATGCCAACAAATACTTGCTGTCATTCGTTCCAGACATTTTTTGTGACAGATTCTTTATTTTAGTACAGATTTTCCTCAACAGGCTTACAAGCCATGTCAACAGGACAGCAGCCCAAACATGAAATACAATTAAATCATTTATGTCCAACTCAAAACAAGCAAAGCACCTGTACATTCACCTCTATAAGTCTTTGTACTAGGCTATGTGCCTTGTTGGCTTTTTTCCCCACATCCTGCTAACAAAAAGACCTATCATATTTGCCTGGTTCTTTAAAGAAAAAAAGTTCTCTGAAAGAGAACTGTAGTTTGGCAACATTTGTAGCATACTCAAATGACAAAATGTGCATAAAAAGGTTAATACATACAGTTAAACTTAATCAACTGTACATCTGTTTTTATTTAAACAACAACATCTTGTTAGATCATGTATATTTGATAAAATCAGTATTGTCTATAATACAGTACAATAAGGATCCTGTCCACACAGGTTAGCTGCAAATACAGTTGTGGCCAAAAGTTTTGAGAATGACAAGTATTGGTTTTCATGAAGTTTGCTGCTTCAATGTTTTTAGATCTTTTTGTCAGATATTTCTATGATATACCAAAGTATAATTACAAGAATTTCTTTAAGTTTCAAAGGCTTTTATTGACAATTAGATTAAGCTTATGTAAAGAGTCAATATTTGCAATGTTGGCCCTTCTTTTTCAAGACCTTTGCAATTCGTCTGGGCATGTTGTCAATCAAATTCTGGGCCAAATCCTGACTGAAGGCAGCCCATTCTTATATAATCAATGCTTGGAGTTTGTTAGAATTTGTGGGTTTTTATTTGACTGTGACGATGCGTGTTCTCTTCAGGCTCCCAACGTCCTTATGGGAGCCCTGAACCCAACACCGTCAGTAATGTCACGAGTTGAGCTGACAAATGGGGACAAATCTCACATGAAGCCTGGGGATATTTCCAAAAGTGAAAACGTGCTTTTATTAAAATCATATCAAAGTGCAAAAGTGTAGTGTCCAAAGTTCCATAAATAAATCCATAAAATAAAGGTCCAGTGAGGATAAAAACCAACAATAAATAAATCCATAAAACACAAGGTTAATATATGCTGTAGTTAAAACACAGTCTCTCCTTACTCTCCAGCCCTCCTCCCATTGCACCTTCTGCTCCATGGAGAACCAACAACCACAAGCTCCTTCAGTTAACCTTCGTCTTGGCCCCCTATCAGGATGTCACTGCCAGACCGCCAAGGTCAACTCTCCTCCCTCCATCCTTCGCTCACCCGCAGTCGCTCCTCAGATCCTTCGGGAGGGCACCTCTCCTGCTCACCCCACTCACTCATACATTCAGTGGGGCGAACCAGCCCCCAGAGCGCATCAGCATAATGCTCCTTCGCGGGGCCCCAGCTCATGGCGTTTCCACCTTCCAGGAGTCCAGATCGTCACCACCTGACTGCTGTTTTCCGACCTTTTACCGCATCCGCCTTTCTCCATCAACCTTTCTCCTTCCTTTCCCTCACCTCCACGATTTCTCTCTCCGATTTATCTTCCTCCTCCTCTCGTATACCTCCATCTACATATACACACCTACGGGTGCCTCCGTGGGCGCAGCGCCTTAATTACATGCCGCAGGAAGCCAATGAGGCAAACAAGAACGACCGTACCCACACGTGCAGGTGCGACTCACTCTGATCACCTCATTAACTCCCCGCGGTCGTGCAATCACGCCCACGTAGAACAGCACGGCTCTGATTTAAAAACCAACCTTTTTTTTTTTTTCGGAAGCCGCGGACCCGCTATACCACATTGACCACAAGTTCACATCGGGATTTTGTTCCCCGAGCCACTTAGTTATCACTTTTGCCTTATGGCACAGTGCTCCATAATGCTAGAACAGGCATTGTTAATCACCAAACTGTTCTTGGATGGCTGGGAGAAGTTGCTCCTGGAGGATATTTTGGTACCATTCTTTATTCATGGCTATGTTCTCAACCAAAATTTAAGTGTGCCCACTCCCTTGGCTGAGAAGCAACCCCACACATGAATGGTCTCAGGATGCTTTACTGTTGGCATGACACAGGACTAATGGTTGCGCTCACCTTTTCTTCGCTGGGCAATCATTTTTCCGGATGCCCCAAACAATTGGAAAGGGGATTCATCAGAGAAAATGACTTTACCTCAGTCCTCAGCAGTCCAATCCCTGTACCTTTTGCAGAATATTAGCCTGTCCCTGATGGTTTTCTTGGAGAAGTGGCTTCTTTGCCGCCCTTCTTGACACCAGGCCATCCTCCAAAAGTGTTCGCCTCACTGTGCATGCAGATGCACTCACACCTGCCTGCTGCCATTCCTTAGCAAGCTCTGCACGGGTGGTGCCCCGATCCTGCAGCTGAATCAACTTTAGGAGACGGTCCTAGCGCTTGTTGGATTTTCTTGGGTGCCCTGAAGCTTTCTTAACAATTGAGCCTCTCTATTCTAACTCAATCAGCATGACAGAGTGATCTTCAGCCTTCTACTCGTCAACACTCTCACCTGTGTTAACGAGATGATCACTGAAATGATGTCAGCAGGTCCTTTTGTGGCAGGGCTCAAATGCAGCGGAAATGTTTTTTTTAGGATTAAGTTCATTGTAATGGCAAAAAGGGAATCTGCAATTAATTGCAATTCACCTGATCACTCTTCATAACATACTGGAGTATATGCAAATCAGCATCATAAAAACTGAAGCAGCAAACTTTGTGAAAATTAATATTTGTGTCATTCTCAAAACTTTTGTCCACAACTGTATTTGCAGCTAACCTGTGTGGACAGGATCCTTATTATAATCAGTATTGTCCAGAATACAGTACATCAAATTTTCAGCAAAAAAATAAAGAATCTGAAATCGAGTGAAAATCATGAATAAAATGTGTAACAAACTTGCTTGTAATAGTATAATTTTGAATGTTCAAACTTGGCCTACCATGTTAAGTTGTCTAACCAAGTATCTATTAGAAAACAATACAGAAATTCACAGTACCAATAACTAAAGACTGTGTCACACTGCTCTTATTCCAGCCTTTTCACAACACTAGAAAACCCAGAGAAAATCATCACTATTATTTGAAAAAGTGTGCAGAATAATAAAGTTTTAGTATATCAAACCAAACACACTCAGGAATATTTAAAGTACTTTATTAAAATTTAGTAGCTATTACTCTTGCAACCGACCATTTTCATCTTGCTTTCCACATAAAAGCCAGTGACATGAAGCAGGAACAGGAAGTACTGATAGGGGCTAATTTAATGCCATGTCATAGGTTTACAGCATTTATTACT
Source organism: Erpetoichthys calabaricus (assembly GCF_900747795.2). Classification (NCBI taxonomy): domain Eukaryota; kingdom Metazoa; phylum Chordata; class Cladistia; order Polypteriformes; family Polypteridae; genus Erpetoichthys; species Erpetoichthys calabaricus. Next base: position 174,251,506 of record NC_041395.2, read on the forward strand.
GTCACATGTACAGAGTACAGTGAAATTCTTCCTTGCATATGATATTCAACACCAATCATGGTGTGACTCTTTGGCACCATGATTAGTGAGTAAAGCTACCTTATGATGAAGCTCTTGTCTGTCTTGCCCGAAAATAACATTCTCCAAGCAAATTTTATGGCAAGAACAATAATGGATTATCTTTTACAATGAAAGGTTTGCAGTTTATAATTGTCCCGATAATTACAACTTTGTGTCTTTCCATGACTGTGCAATAACAAAGTACATTAAAAGCTGAACTATCTAGTTTATGATCAACCATAAATTTCTATTAACACTCATATTTTGCATGGAAGCAACTTGGACATTGGATTACTTAAAATGCAAAGACATTTCAAAATATTTCAGGAATCTATTTATGCCTGTTTATTTTGTGAGTACTTTTAATTGTCTCAGTCAATGTATACTGTTAACTTTAACAATGAATACACTGAAACTGGAGAGGCACTTCCCTTGACTGAAAATAAATCATTGAGGTAGGTTTAAATAAGAGAATTTGGATTTCCTTATTATTTCCTATTTATCTTCTTCTTGTTTTTTATTGTAATCAATTTTGGAGTGTATTCTGACATCAGATGAGCCCAAAAGTACATGCAGTTCCCAGTTTTCTCGTTTATATGGTTGAGTAAAAGATGACAACTTGTCCTGCCTAATTTCAAACAATTTGCTGTGTTTCTTCCCTTGCTTTTGCCTGCTGAAATAATGTAAATCCAGTATTACACAGGAAAGTTTAACATAACGTCTGGACATTAAAATCAGAGATTTAAATTTGATCAACTATTTATGTACTTACAATACATTCACAAGACTCCATTCAGTGATCAGTTAATTTGTGCAAGTCATTTTTTATCATGATTTGTTTCACATTATAACCTGGATAAATGTGTGGGGTTTTTTGGTTTTTACAGTTGTATCTGTTTTTATTTGCATGTTTAGATAGATAGATAGATAGATAGATAGATAGATAGATAGATAGATAGATAGATAGATAGATAGATAGATAGATAGATAGATAGATAGATAGATAGATACTTTATTAATCCCAATGGGAAATTCACAAATTCTTTAGAGAGAGGTTCACTAATACATTTGGTCAGTATATCAAATTACCCATGTACACCACATGTGTAGCACTTTACTTTCTGGCAGATTTCAGTATATGGCACTAGTCTTGTCCTCAAAGTGCCTGAAGTTGCAATGTTTAGTGAATTCATATCTGGTTGCCTCAAAACAGAAACCAGACAGAAAACAAATTTTCAATGTGCACTGGGTCTTAAACTGAAATAAATCTTATGTCTTATCTAGTTACAAGTATGGATGAAGGGCTATTTAAAAGAGGTTATTGACGCAGATTACATTTTCATACATGTAATTATTAAATATAGTAGCATACAGTATTCTTTCTCAGCGAAGTGTATAAAGAAAACATTACCATATTATTTCTGTCAGTGTGAATATCAGAAGTAAGCAGTTATACTGATGGTTATCCATGAAATGAGGTTAATGCATCGAATACCAATGTTACTTCTTTGTTTGGAAACATTGTTAGCATACTATTTCTACCAGTGTGAATATCAGAAGTGGGCAGCTGTACTGATGGTCATTGATGAAGTGAAGTTTATGCATTAAAATCCTAATTGTACTTGTTTGTTTGGAGTTAAGATTTTTAGACCATGAAATCTATACTAGTAGGCACAGAAGCAAAAACCTGTCTTACTAATTGTGCACTTTGAACGCAGTTATTGCTGAATTATATTAGTTTCTACTAAGGAAAACAGCAGCAAACACTGTAGCATTGTTTGCTAACAGGGAGTAAGAGAACCATGTTGAACCAACTGGATTTCTAGATAATCTCTGGTCTTGGATAGCCTTGAAGTTAGCTTCCTAAAATAAGCAGCTCTTGCTTGGGGGACGTTAAAGTTAAAACAGGTAGTATCCGTAAAGACAGTACACATTTGATCTTGATAAAATGTTTACACTCGGCAGATTAACGGGAACTGATGAGCTTTGGGGCTAAATTAAATTAATGTATCGTCATTAAAAGCTATTATTTTGTTGTTGTCTTTTTTCAAGTTATCAACTTCACTCAAACTACTTGCTTAAAATACATTACTCACCCCTCCCAATTTCAATGCTACTTGTACTTAATACAAATTATGGTTTTAATAACCACACAATTTATCAAAAGTAATACAAACAAAAATGATTGTCAAATCATAATAATGACTACTTTTTAAAGTGTCATGATTACCCCATAGATTCAAAATAAAAGGTACTGCTATTTCAAACTGGGTTGACTGTACATTAAACTGTATACAAAGCCTTAAAGGTAGGTAGACAGTTTCAGATTTTTATGTAGAGGTGATTTAAGCATTGCAAACATACTCAAAACCATACGGCTAACCATAAAGACCCGTGTCATACCTACAACTAGATTCTTTCATCTTACTTGTGATGATTTATTTCTTAAAGGCTACACTGTTTATACTGAGGCTGTTTCAGATAGTCAATGTTCCATGTTAAAGTCATGCACTTAGCCATTTGATGTTAAGCAGGCCATATTAAACCTTAATACAGCAGGACATTCACAAATGTTCATGTACACACAAAGCTATTATTTTTCTTTCAGAGATGCATTGAAAGACCATGCCCATCAACATTACCAAATAAAATTTCCTCCTCCACAAAATTATTTATATTGCTTTAATAAACGTAAACTCAGTTAAACACAAAATAAAAATATAAAATGAAACGTGTGTGTTTGCAATTAGTTTTGCCATCCGAAAGATTCAGTTCTTCCAGTATAGAAAAATAATTTTTTATAAAGTTACATATTTCTTTTAGATGTATTTACCTGGTGTTCTCTCTTCAGGTCCCCTGCCTGGCGAGTCACGTTCTCTAACATCTGCTGTACCAGGTCCATCATGCCAGGGCCGCTTTCGTGGAGGTAGAGAAGCCATGTCCATGCTCTGAAGAGAAGATGAACGGTCCCTGCCAGCTGGAGAAGAGCATTCTCTTGGAGGATGGTCTTGGCGCATACCATCTCTGAAGTGCTCATGACCTGTGAGTAGATCAATAAATCTAGGTTCAGTGTTTGACTGGCAGATCAAAGTAGCTCAATCAAGTCAGTGATACTGTAACATTCTCTTCCCATTAGACCTATGAATTCCTTCTAAGAGATATGAGGGCAGTGTTCCTGTAACACACGCTAATGTCAAGTCTTACCCTGATCTCTGTTTCCATCCCAGGATTCAGATTTACGTCCACCTTCATAATGGGAGGGGAACTCATCTGGGGTTGGAAGTAGCCCCTTCCGCCCTCCTGCAGACAAACAGCAAATCAATGCCACCCTGATGCATGGCTGTGGTCAACTTGATAAGAACTAAAATACTGCGAAGTACTAAATGACAGGCTGCTGTATTTGTTTTAATTCAGGGACTGTATGATGTGTAAAGCTCACTTTAAGAATTATTTCTAATGTTTTTCTGCTTTTTTGTTATATCTCGCACATAGCTAAATAGCAGAGGCTCATCGACACTGAAAACTGTAAAAGGCCAGGCCATTCAGTCCATCAACTCTCCAAAAAAAACTTAATAGCTCTACTATACAAGTGGCATAATATTAATTTTTAAACCGTGAATAAATATTATTGCATTTAAAATAATTAGCTTCAAAGATACTTTCAGCTGATTTGATCAACTTATTCCTACATACAGAACAAGCATACAAATGATGAGCAAACGTTTGTTGCAAGTTTGTTTGGTGTGATGGTGGCAGTTGATGTCTGAGAAGGTCAAAGTCATTGTACATATTAAAGACCATATCTGTACTGAATCTGCAAGTGACACTGCTAGGTACAGCCATTCATTCAGCTTACTGATATATGATCTCCATGAAGTTCAACAACATTTTTAGCAAACTGTCCTAACAATTACGAGTCAGTTAAGTCATCACTTCTTCACTTATCTGTCTTGTTTATAATTTCTTAAGTATTCTGTCTACACAGTGTATTTTACACTGACAAAGGCAGAAAAAATGTTACAAAAAACCTTTAACCTGAAGGTTCTACTTTTTTTTTTATATAAATAGTACATGCAAGGGCGTACAGGATGTACAAAGATGTAGGTTATCTAAATATTTGTAACCACAATCCTCATTCTCTCTGTAATGAATGATTATTAGATGATGTATACAAGGTTCCATTTTATGCTGTACAGGTCCACCATATGTTATCAGGAAATCCTAATTGAAAAAAGCTCTGAAACTGAAAGTTGTTTTTTCTCAAGGCTTCACATCAAAAATCTTTTCACGCATTGATGATCAGGAAATGTTTCCAATTTGTTTATAAATTATCAGGATCAAATCAAAATACTGGTAATTCTGACAAATATTGTAATAGACTGAAAATTAAATGCTTTCTTGAATAAAACAGAAAAGCCATCAAAGCATTCATTGGAATATTTGCTGCTATCAGTTTGTAGTGATCCAATCTCAAAAACATTATGAAAATGAAAAAAAGTTGGTTTAAGGATATCATACTTCCTCCCCCCCCCCCCCCCCCCAAGGCTGTGTTTCATGAGATTAGGATTCCATGAGCAGATGCCTACGTAGAAACACAAACTGCTACGTATACATTAGATACATTAAACAGAGCTTTGTTTTTTGTGCATGGCAAAAACAACAATGTTTAATTAAACACGTAAAGTGTAGATATGAAAACAACAGTCCTGTTTACAATCTACTTTTTAATTTAACGCTATAAGAGTGAATTTAATACTGACAATTCACATACCTAAACAATGTAAAGCATTTTTCACTAACATTTAATGTCATTATTCAACTCGTTTGTCAGAGTTTTTTTTCCATTGCAGAAACATTGTTTAATCCTTTGAAAAGAGTGCAGTATGACCTAAAATTCCTACGGCAGCATTTGAGTAAAGTATGTGCAGTACTTATGTGCGCTCTCATCATCGAAAAATAAATTTAGTCCAACCCATAACTCAAAAAAGTGAATTAGTGGGAACAGAGCTGTTTCATGGAGACAGAAAGACATGATGTTGACAGAAAAATATGAAAACATTTTTATTATATTTTTTTCTTTGTACACATTTGCAAAACACATTCATTTAAAAAAACTTTACTGCAATGAAGCTATTGAATAGAAATAGCATTAGAGAAGACAATCTGCCTTTCTGGAAGTTATTTTAGAATTTTATGATGTAGGAAGAATGTTCTATATGCTATATATGTTTACATCATATAATTTTTTTTTGTATATATTATTTATCATCACTATTTTTTCTTGCAGTGATACCTTTTTCAGTGTTCTTTAAAAGACAAAACATGGTGGAAAAAAAAAAACCAGTTAATGCAATCCTTGAAAATACAGCGCTTCACAAAATAAAAGGCTCACTGTAAGTACAAAGTGATGTAATCCAGAAGTTTACATACGAAAGGCATATGAAATCAGCCATAATTGCTAAAACACATTAAATGCAATCATTAATCAAACATTCTTTTGTCTGTAGCTATACTTTGTACCAGGTTTTGACTCGCCTATCAAAAGGTGGTATTCACAAGAACCTACCTTCTCAACTTTGATCAGTGAAAATGACAGCTTGGTTTTCAAGGCATATTTCAGTCATGTCACGTCAGGTTCATTGACTTAAATAAGTTAATTAAAAAGCAACAGAAACAATCTATGATGCTTTTAATTATTTATACTTATATATTGCTTTGTTATTATTTACTGCCATAATTAACAATACATTAATGTACTTCCCATAAATATTTAATTCCATGTGAAATATTCCTCCACAGAAAATTGTCCTGTTCCCTACCCTTCCTTCTTTTTATACATTAAGTATACAAGACTCATCTGTTGGCATGAAACAGTAGCTCACAAGTGTAAAAAAAAACAATCTTTGTATCCATTGTATTTTCTCTTCAATTCTGTAAAAGTGCATACTGACTATTAATATCTAAGTATGAATAATTGTTAATTGATTATTTCAGTCTACAATGGGGACATAACCTGAGTCAGGTTTAGCATGTTCAATAAATAAGGAGTCTTGTTTGTCATCTGCTGCATGTGTCTTGTTTTATAATATTTGTAAATTCCACATGAACATATTTGTGATAGTTTTATTTAAACAGTTTACAAATATTCTGTGTATGTTTATCAGAAAACAATAAAATTAATAATGCTTAATAAAAGTTTAAAGTAAAACAGACGCAGCATATTGTAAAGTTAGTTCCGTTAGTAAATGAAAGTATAATTCATTATTCAAAAAAAAAAAAAAAAAAAAACCACCCCACATTCCACTGGTGGTAGACAGAGCATGCTGGACTTGCCAGATGAATGCTGTGCAAGGAAGTGTGTGGTCAAGGACTGACTCACAAAACTAACATAAAACTGTCTGTCTTTTTCCCTTTGAGGCTGAATCGAAACAATATTATTACGCTAAGTGAATAGCTATTACGTATAAAACTCTGTTTGTAAAGGTTACTAAAATAAGCACTGCTGAAAAGACTCTAACAAGGTGATGTTAAAACAGCAACATAATCAGAAATATAGAAGCAATTTCTGGTTATGTTTAACAGTGAAAACACTCAAAAACATAGCATAAATCAACAGTAAATCGTAGATCTTGAGTGCAAGAGTGAGTTTAACAATGTTGTTAGACCCAAAAGCAAAGCAGTGGAAATAGGAAAATCAGCCCCCAACTACTGTGTGTATGAACATGTTGAAGAGGACGAAGGCTGTCTATTTTACTAATTAAAATAGACTCCAAAGGCATCTGTTAAATACAAATACAGTAATCCCTCGCTATATTGCGCTTAGACTTTCGCAGCTTCACTCTATCGCCGATTTTATATGTAAGCATATTTAAATACATATCGCGGATTTTTTGCTGGTTTGTGGGTTTCAGTGGACAATGGGTCTTTTAATTTCTGGTACACGCTTCCTCAGCTGGTTTGCCCAGTTGATTTCATACAAGGGATGCAATTGGCAGATGGTTGAGAAGCTACCCAATCAGAGCATGTATTACGTATTAAATAAAACTCCTCAAATATATTGTGAGCACGGGGGCTGTTCGCACCCCTAGAGGATACGGCCGTTCCGCAAAAAAACGCTTGAAGACTACCTTCATATTGCTCCCTTTCTTGCTGGGCTTACTTGTGGTTGCTTTGTTGCGCGATATGCTTCCCGCATGGTGCTTCACATACTTAAAAGCTCAAACAGCACCTATTGATTTTTGATTGTTTGCTTTTCTCTCTCTCTTGCTCTGACATTCTCTGCTCCTGACGGAGGGGGTGTGAGCAGGGGTCTGTTCGCACCCCTAGAGGATACGGACGCTTGTCTAAAAAATGCTGAAAGACTACCTTCACATTGCTCCCTTCCTTGCTGGGCTTCCTTGCTGCTGCTTTGTCAAGCGACATGCTTCCTGCACGGTGCTTCACATACTTAAAAGCTCGAACAGCACCTATTGATTTTTGATCGTTTGCTTTTCCCTCTCTCTCTGACATTCTCTGCTCCTGTCGCGCACTCCTTTGAAGAGGAAGATATGTTTGCATTCTTTTAACTCTTTCAGGGCGGATGTCAACTTATGTCGAAATTCAGAGGTAGTGGATGGTATTCAGCCGTAAACGCCGACAAAACTCACTGTTATGTTTTAGTTCAACTCTCTTTGTTAGAAGGAAAGTGAGCTTTGTTGATTTGACCTCAGTTACCTGCGCATGCGTGAGTAGCAAAGAGCAAATAACCTCTAAAATGGCATCGACATCTGGCGAGAGACCAATGCGAATGTACAAAGCAAAATACTCAGTGGAAAAAATTTTGCATGTTATCACCGAATCGGACTTTGACTTGTCGGATTCCGATTTTGATGCAAGTGATCTGAAGATAAGGATTGAAAACGAAACTGAGGTACTGGTTTCAGCTGATCGGTATCCAGCTGATTGTGGTGCTGAATATGCTTGTGTAGCTGATTCGCCCAAGGCAACGTTTGGCTGGGAGGACCGCCACTTACGATGACAAGAGGTACAAACCAGATTGTGTTGCGCTGCCACGTGAAGACAGGCCAGGCAGCCAGCCCTCCACGCAGTCTTACCAGCTATCGAGCTGCCCCTACACAGCCACCAGAGACGCTGACAGGCGTCAACCTCAGCCACAGCAACAGATGTTTTACGTTGATTTACATGGGAAACCTTTGCTTTTTGTGTTTTTTAGTAAACAGAGTTGCCTGCAAAAAATATTCAGCCCTCAAAGAGTTAATTGTGAGACGGAACTGTCATCTGTCTTGTCATGGAGCACGTTTAAACTTTTGAAAAAAGAGACAAATGTTTGTTTGCAGTGTTTGAATAAAGTTCCTGTCTCTCTACAACCTCCTGTGTTTCTGTGCAAATCTGTGCCCCAAGCATGACAATATAAAAATAACCATATAAACATATGGCTTCTACTTCGCGGATTTTCACCTTTCGCGGGGGGTTCTGGAACGCAACCCCCGTGATCGAGGAGGGATCACTGTAGGTTCATTATTGATTTTGTAGGGGACGTGAAAAAATGAATGGCAAATCTAGAGCAGTAATTTTCAACCAGTGTGCCACAAGATTTTTTAAAAACAAATTAAAGATTACTTTAAAGAAATACGATGCAAATAAAGTCAATGAAACAAATTTTATACCATTTTATATGATTTAAATATCATTTTTAATAATACATATACTACATGTGAAATATAAAGCAATAAATGTATAATTTCATTAATTTACAACATGTCAACTTGTTAAAAATTTCCATAATAAAAACTATTTTGTATAATCAGTTTATATCAGTGATTTTCAACCAGTGATTTTTTTTTTTAAAACAAATTAAAGACTTCTTTAAAGAAATATGACACAAATTTTATACCATTTTATATGATTTGCATATCATTTTAAATGTATATGTGAAATATAAAGCAATAAATGTATAATTTCATGCATTTATAACCAGTTTATATGTCTGAACTTGTTAAAGATTTGTATACTAAAAATTATTTTGTATCATCAACATTTACTTCAATAATACTCACATTATGTTTGTGTTGCATGAACACCGTGCTGTGTATTCAAACAAATGCATCTTACTATGAAGCGTATCTAGTGTCCCTTTTTATCCCCCACTATGCTTGTGGCTGAATTTGATCACACACATACACAAAATAATAACAATAATAATAACTACAACAACAAATTCCGTTTATATAGCACTTTTCTCACTACTCAAAGTGCTTTGCAAAAAGCATGCAGGGAGGACCAATGACGTAACCCTGTGATCGTCATTTTGTGAGGTAGCAACACTACTACTGTGCCACCTAGGCAAAATACAAGTAAAGGCACCTGATAATTGAGTATTATTTCTTTTATTACAAAATATCATAAATAAATAGTTTCAAAAACATTTTTCACAAAGCCACTTTGGAGCAAAAAGGGTAGGTAATTACTATTTTTTTTTTGTAAATCAATTTTTTTTTGTCAGATCAGCAAAAAATATATTTTTTGGTGTGCCTCAGAATTTTAGTAATTACGGCAGTTTATGTGTGCCATAAGATGAAAAAGGTTGAAAATTGCTGATCTACAGAAATGCAATGTGAAAGTGGTAAGAAAAAACAGCCAGCTATTCTCTTACATTCTGTATCAGTTTTAGCATTTGAATATGATCGTTTGTAATACATTCAAATGATTCAAAGAGTGACATTTGACTTGACAGCTTCAGTAGACATAAATAGGGTTTTTTTTGTTTTTTTTAAGTTCCAACCATGTATAAAAGTGCAGATTCCCTCCTTTGTAACTAGGTATGTTATAAATATGTCACCTCTTTTCCTAAACACAAATACCAATGCATACAGCATGGTCTTTAAGGTGTGCAAGGTTAGCGCACAGAATGCAGCTGATTAGCAGCCTTTGTCAGCCCCCGGTGAGCTTCTAAACTTGATAGCTTATTTTTTCCATTAGAAAAAGGTCTGTCTGTGTCTTTGCACTTGCATTCCACTCAATAGAGTGGTAGCAGACTGAGAAATCTTTTTAGATTTAGATTAGAAATGTCACCCTAATGAATCTGCTTTACATAACAGAGGCGAATGCTTAGTGCAGCTTGAAAACACCACCACTTATATGCAGTTTAGCAAGTTAAAAATTTTATATGCAAGTAAAGCAATACATTTCTTTTAAGACGCTTAGTAAGAAATGAAGGAAAAATTAGGAGTATTAATGGTCATTTTCCACTAAAACACTAAATTTCTCTATTGTTGCTTCAGTAAATGTGCTTTCTAATTCTGCTGTGGAAGCAGAAGAGATTTCTCTTTAAAAGGAGGAAATCTCATTTGAATGTAACACATTATCAGAGCTTGGCTTGCAAGCATCTGTTGGCAAGCTTTCTACACAGTAAATCTAGGGAACAGAAAAATTTCAAATGTAATTTCTAACTATATTTGTATGGAATCAATGCGTTATTTTTAGGTCAAAGTATTACTCAATGAAATGTTAAACTAGCATTGTTTAGGAGGCAAAGTGATGATTAGGAGGTGAAAACTAATTAAATGCAATGGGGTTAGAGCTGGGTTGGATGTACCATAATGCTTTAGAGTTGGGAGTGTACAGTATGGCTAAAATTCTACATAACTGTATACTAAAAAAAATAACCTTGTGGGTTTCAGGAGACATCTTTAAAATGTATTTGTATAAACTTTCAGAGTGAAACTTGAAAATTTGAATATGTTCAGTAACACACATTCACCTCTTTTGAACTGGTAAGAGTACAACTTGTCTTTTTCCCTATCTGCATGGTGTTTCTCCAACCTAGTGTGGTGGTGTGATATGTTGTATATAAGTTGATAAATATTTTGTATGTCTTTATTTGAAAGTTAAACAAAGCAAATGTAATACTATAGGTGCATCTCAATAAATTAGAATATAATTGAAAAGTTCATTTATTTCAGTAATTCAATTCAAAAAGTGAAACTCAAATTATATCGATTCATTACACACAGAGTGATATATTTCAAGCGTGTATTTCTTTTTATTTTGCCGATTATGGCTTACAGGTAATGAAAACTTGAAATTCAGTATCTCAGAAAATTAGAATATTACACAAGACCAATAAAAAAATGATTTTTAATACAGAAACGTTGGCCTACTGAAAAATATGTCCATGTATGCACTCAATACTTGGTCGGGACTTCTTTTGCATGAATTATTGCATCAATGCGGTGGGGCATGGAGGTGATTTGCCTGTGGCACTGCTGAGCTGTTATGGAAGCCCAGGATGCTTTGATAGTAGATTTAAGCTCGTCTGCATTGTTGGCTCTGGTGTCTCTCATCTTCCTCTTGACAATACCCCATAGATACCATGGTCATTAAACCAGGTACTGGTACCTCTGGCAGTGTGGGCAGGTGCCAAGTCCTGCTGGTAAATAAAATCAGCATCTCCTTAAATCTTGTCAACAGAGGGAAGCATGAAGTGCTCTAAAATTTCCTGGTAGATGGCTGCACTGACTTTGGATTTGATAAAACACAGTGGTCCAACACCAGCAGATGACACGACTCCCCAAATCATCACCGACTGTGGGAACTTCACACTGGACCTCAAGCAACTTAGATTCTGTGCCTCTCCACTCTTTCTCCAGACTCTGGGACCTTGATTTCCAAATGATATGCAAAATTGACTTTCATCTGAAAAGAGGACTTTGGACCACTGAGTAACAGTCCAGTCAGTTTTCTCCTTAGCCCAGGTAAGACGATTCTGACGTTGTCTCTGGTTCAGGACTGGCTTGACACAAGGAATGCGACAGTGGTAGCCCATGTCCCGGATATGTCTGTGTGTGGTGGCTCTTGAAGCACCAACTCCAGCCGCAGTCCACTTCTTGTAATTCTCCCCCAAATTCTTGAATGGGCTGTGCTTCACAATTTTGTCAAGGCTGTGGTTATACCTGTTGATTGTGCACCTTTTTCTGCCACATTTTTTCCTTCCACTCAACTTTCCACTAATATGCTTGGATACAGCACTATGTGAACAGCCAATGTCTTTAGCAATGACCTTTTGTGGCTTACCCTCCTTGTGGAGGGTGTCAATGACTGTGTTCTGGACAACTGTCAAGTCAGCTTTCTTTCCCACGATTGTGTGGCCTACTGAACAAGAATGAGAGACCATTTAAAGACTCAGGACACCTTTGCAGGTGTTTTGGGTTAATTAGCCGAGAGGAGTGTGACACCATGAGACTACAATATTGAAGTTTTTCACAATTTATCTAATTCAAATCTAATTTTCTGAGATACTTAATTTTGGGTTTTCATTAGCTATAAGCCATAATAACCAAAATATAAAGAAATAAATGCTTGAAATATATCACTCTGTGTGTAATGAATCTATATAATAAACAAGTTTCACTTTTTGAAATGAATTACTGAAATAAATTTTGATATTATAATTTATCGAGATGCACCTGTAGATAGTGCTTTGGGTGGCATGGTTTACTTTATTGATGGGAACAGTGTTGCTTTGATGTTTACCTAACCAAAGAGAGTTTAAGACAGACACAGGATGAGAAATTTATGGTGAAGGGGATGAAGCAGACATCAAACTAGTTTGGCACGGATGACTGTGTTTGGACTTACATGAGCCTATAAGGCATCCCCCACAGGAGGACATTAACTGCTTAAACAAAGCAACTGGGAAATGAGCTGTGCCTGAGCTATTCCACTGGTGTATGGCCCTGGAAGGTGCGTTTGTCAGGAGCTACACAGGGACAATAAAGAGAGGCATGCAAAAGTATGCTCTCTCTCTCTCACTTCCATGTTGCATTCTGATGAAAACAGACTGTCTGGGTCTGTGCAGATGATGAGCTGACCAGGAAGAATCAAATGCAATTGCAAGTTATTGCACCACCCAAAATTATACATCCAGTATTATTAGGCTGAATGACCTTGGTTTAAAAGCTACATTGTTTTTTTGATGCACAAATTATAATAAAATGTATCACCAATAATATATAGTTAAAAGTGTAGGTCTTTCTGCTGCCTGGTTTTCATTCTGTGTAATTGCCAGAGATTATAGGTAAAGAATGTGGGATGAAGTGCTGAAGTAGCGTACCTGATCACAGAATGTATGGATTTTGAAGCACTTTGCTTAGTTCTACACAATAAATTGTAATGGGAAATGGGAAATTTGGGCCACCGTAAGACCCTACATGACAAAACACCCGGTTATGTTGCCACTACAAAGAGAACACAGTAAAAGACAGCTCCCTCCAGTGCTATTTTCCTGTGTGCACCAATCAGGTTGAACTGCAAAGCAGTCTGGGAAATACTGTATTACTGAAGGGATCATTTATCACACACAATTAATATACACATACAAATCCATGCACAAAAAGTTTTTATCATGCATAACATACAGATAAAATTTTAAGAGTGTTGTGAAAGTAGAAGCGAAAAGTACATATACTATTACTAAATGCTCCACTTTAATTTATGTAAAGGCTACAATTAACACAAATTAAGTCAAGCTTTTTTCACCTTTAGTAAGATTTTTAACTAACAGTACCCTAACTGAAAACCTAAAGGGTTATTTAGTAAGATTTCTTGGTTGCATAAATGTGTACATTGTATTACTTTAAGGAAGCACCTATTCATTTAATTAGGGCATTAAATCTGTTTGATGTGCTTTAGGTCTACATCAAACTACCGTATCTAAATTTAAAAATTTCTTCCCATTCCTTTTTGTAGAAGTGTGGCCAAATTCCAGGAGAACATCTTATACAGACATATTAAACATAATATGCAGATTGTCTACTGAACTGTAGTCCTTGCTCTGAACGGAAAATAGATTTATCACCACACCTTGTTTGCTTCAGTCATTGGTTTTGTTGCCTTTGGATTGACACTGTGTCAAATGTGGAGCTTATTATTAATTTTAGTATTATGGCACAAGCATTTTATCCTTAAATTTGAACATTGTTACAGTCTCATTATAATAAGCATGCACACAAATGCAACCCATTTTAAGGAGTTTTTGTTAAAAATTATCTATTTGTTTTAGCTTAAATATTGCTTGTTCACAAGACATTTTCATCAAGAAAATCTGAAATTTCATATTAGTGTGTAGTACTTGGGTGTTGTACCGTGTTAGCCATTATGGATGTAATGAGAAGTCAAGCAAAATGATACCTTTTATTGGCTAAAGAAAAAGATTAGGTGTCATTTTGCTTGACTCCATATTAGTGCATATAAATATATGGTAGCTGCTGTACACTTCAGACAGAAACAGCATATATTTTTCTAAAAGAACAGCAGGAATTTAGAACAGGCTATATTTTGCTATTTCATGAAATGAATGAATGAATGATGTAGTGAGAAAACTTTGACTTTAGTTAACTAAACACGAGAGATGGACTCAATGATCTCTCAAATGCAGATAAGTGCTAATAATTTTTTGCTCCACTATTTCCTGCTTCATTAAATACCATCTGCAAAAATCTTTTTTTTAACAAAATCAACAAGACTACAAAAATATATTTCTCAATGATGTCATGTACATTTCTTTTTTTTGTTTACATCTGGACCTCATTTCTATGATCTTTATTTAAATGAAACTGTGGGCATTTTGTGGACACTTATCAAGATCCCATCAAGACGCATCACACAATTAACCCCATTCTAAACAATGTTATTTATAGCTGCGCTCTTCAGGCATCTAATCTACTGTACTGCAAGGATAAAAAAAAAAGTGAAACATGTTCACCTAAATAACTATTTTTAAAATTGCCATGGTTATCCTATAACAGTAATATTGTCCTTCTGTGATTCCAGTTTTTATATTTCTTTATTGCTCAGGATTATTACTGCATTTAATTTTAAAAATGTTAATAATTAAGAACTACTGTTACAAAACACACTGTGTATGAAATGCAGAATCATTAAAAATGTAAACTTAAAATCATCAACAAAAAATACTAGTTTACAAGGTCAATTTAGAGCCACATGGATTGGCAAAATAGTGATCATGAAATCAAAAAGGTTACTAGTCTATACCAAATCTTGTAAAACATTTTCTAATTAAATCCTGCAGTACAGGTATGTAACATTAGGAACATGTGGTGCAAAATATTTTTTTTTTTGGTAGAGGATTTGGTAAATAAATGCATAATTCAACCGGTGTGATTGATATGTGTTTAAAAGGTTCTGTGTGAGTTTAACAGTGTATTAGAAGTACACAATGAATGATAATGACTGAATCAGTGAAATCTCGTTATTATATACATAGCCAGCAGCTCGTCATCTTCCCCCACAGTTTCACATCCTCAACTTCACTTCACTAACTGCTATTTCCCCCTACTCCCTAAAGCATTCTATCAAACGTTTAATTCAATCCATGAATTGTGGATCACTGTGCCAAAACCTACTTGATAACCATTAAGTATCAAAGGTAATGAAGTTGTAAATATTTCATATTATAAATACCCCTCTCAAACCTCCTGAATACCATTTTTTCCTTTGCTGTATATGCAGATTACATTCTGAGGATTGATTACACATATGGACAGAAATAATATGAAAAATAAACCTCTGTAGCTTGCAGATATTACATCTTTTACAGATGTCAACTCACCTCGATGTGGTCCTCGATTGCGGCCCCTGTTGCCACCAGACTCCCAGCTCCTTCCTTTCTCCTCCTTCTCAAAGCTGTCTTCATTAGTAAAATCATCAGAAAAGCCCCGTCCACCTCTGCTCTCATGTCGAGATCCTCCTCTGCGATACCTACAAAAGAAGTTGATATCAATTAGTAAAGTCACGTAAGTAGCAAAAATTAAAACAGACATAATCTACTTAGAATATCAAGGCACTTGCCCTTTATTGGCCATTTTCTTAATTTTTGAATAGAATGCAAAAATTACATAAAAAGTCTAAATCCACTGTAGACATTCTTTTATGTACAGTAATCCCTCGCTACTTCGCGGTTCACTTTTCGCAGATTCACGACTTCGCGGATTTTATATGTAAGCATATCTAAATATATAACGCGGATTTTTCGCTGCTTCGCGGGTTTCTGCGGACAATGGGTCTTTTTACTTCTGGTACTTGCTTCCTAAGTTGGTTTGCCCAGTTGATTTCATACAAGAGATGCTATTGGCGGATGGCTGAGAAGCTACCCAATCAGAACACGCAGTTAAGTTCCTGTGTGTTGCTGATTGGCTCAGCGACGGAGTGCTGCATTAACCAGGAAGTCTCATCTCACTCATTCAGCATTAACGTGCTACTGCTTCAGGGGCCATGTCCAAGCGCCAACAGAACAAGCAAATGATTGCAGAAAAGGTAAAAGTTTTGGATATGCTGAAGGAAGGGAACAGCTACACCGCTGCAGGACACCATCACAGCATCAATGAGTCCACGATTCTTTTTATTTAAAAAGGAGGAAAAGCATATAAGATCTACGGCCGCAGTGTCCTTTAACCAGGGCGCAAAACGAGTTGCAAGTGGACGTGATAAGGCAGTAGTCTGGATGGAATCTGCTTTAGGAATCTTTGCAACAAGGTCGACGACATCATGACCGCCTACAAGCTGCTACGTGTACTTTGCTATACAGTAAGTGTAAAAAGTTTCATTTTGGCCATTTGTGATCCCAGAATTGAACTTTGGAAATGCTAGATATTTAAAACACAAGGAAAGACAATTTACATGCATTACCAAATTGAATAAAAAGTTTCAGCTTATACAATTAACAAACGCTTCTTACTAATGCATTGGTTATATTTTAAAATCAATTTAGTAGTACCTTGATACAAAGTAACTTCTTGGAAAAATGAAACTTTATGGGTGCTTTCAAACATGAGAATGCTAGTGTACCTGTTCAGATTTCACCAAGAAATTTGAAAGCTAGAAAAACACACATAGTGGTTACACATGAATGGAAACCAACAGCATTATGATTGTTTTGTGAAACAAAGTTGTACATGGGAATTTAGACACCTTTCTAGAGAAGCCTCTTCATTAGACATGTTCTCTTTATGTGGTTAGCATTGAACTACACACCAATTTGTCTACCAATTACATATTGCTGTCTAGATGCCACCTTACTTAGGACACCATGCTTTTCTAAAGAGGATGGATAATAATTGTGAAATCTGGATAACTTGACTGTATCTATGTGCTCAAATCCTTTTCTTTATATACAAATATGAAGAGACCCATTAGCTCACCAAAATTTTACAGAAATACACAGAGAAATGGCTGAAATTTAAACTCACGATTCATCTGTTTGCTCATAATCAAATTCTTGGTTGTGTCTACCATGGGGAGTCCGCCTCTGGTCTCTTGAGCGCAACTGTTCAAATTCATCGATAGGGCCGTCATAATTTTCAAACCTGTATATGGAAGAAAAGGTCAGTGAACTGCAAAAGCACAAAGAAAACATCTGTGTCACAGTGTAGGGTATCTCTTTTTTAGCAACTCTCCCTGATGCAGGACATGCTGGGATTCATGTCTAATGAGATAAGGCTTTGTGATTAATGGCAGCCATGGGAATGACAGAAAAAAAAGTAGCTGAAATTAAAACTACACACTTACTGTATTCATAGCATCCAGAATCCAAATAAAAAGAGAATAATGCCTTACCCAAATAAATGCAGCATTAGTACTAGCAAAGAGCCTAAGCCAAGCTTGGCTCAGAAATACAAAACCTGTATAGCATTTTTAGAGGCAACTGCTCTCTTCTAACAATTTGCTAGTATAGTAGGACAACATGTATAGCTGGCATAAAACAGTTTGATTTGACACATGACTCACTACAATGATTTGTACGCAAAATTGTTCTTTAACAAGAATGCAATATAAAATAATATGTAACATTTTGTTTAAACTCCTGTTCTAACAGTAGCTGTAATTAGATAACAAGAAATGCAGTCCGTAGTAGTAGGGTGATGTATAGTGTTAGCTGTTATGGATGCAATGAGAAGTGAAGCAAAACTGCACCTTTTATTGGCTAACTAAACAGATTACAATATACAGGCTTTTGAGGCAGCTCAGGCCCCTTCTTCAGGCAAGTTGTAGTACAGAACTCAGAGTTCCCTGTGTTTATATATACACTAGGAACGAAACAGCATTCGGAAACCTTGAAGTGGGTCATCTTCAATGTAAAAAAATCAACAGACCTCTCCAGCCTTAAGATTATTTTAGCAGGAAAGGAGAACAATGTATGTGTAACTTATCCAAAAAAGTTTTTCCATGATTTTTCTTACAATATGGATTTGTAATCAAATTGACTAGGTCAGTAAGAGTGATATAAATAGTCCTCATATCTGGTCATAAAACTCTTGGTTTCTATCTATCTATTTAAACCATGGTTGCACTGTGTTAAATTTTTGCATCAGTTTAACTTCCCATTCCTTTCTCTACTGCTATCTTTTGAAGTTGCTCATAAGCACTTTGACTTTAAAATCTTTCTCACACTGTCCATTGCTGCAGAAGTAAACTCTTACAGGAACATCTCTATTGCCATGCTTAATGTGGAACCTATGCAAATTCATTCTTTGGCAAAGTGTTTGTCCAGTTTCTTCCCTGTAGAGTGCAATGTTGGGAAATTTCATAAACAGAATTAGGTGCAGCACATTAGATGATGGGATTGGCTCCAGCAGACCCCCGTGACCCTGTTTGGATTCAGCGGGTTAGAAAATGGATGGATGGATGGATGGACATTAGATGATCTGCAGGAAAATTATCCCTTTATGTGATGTATTATAAATGTGAGCAAAGGTTTTACATCTTTTCTGTAGGCAGGTACATGTACCATTTTGTGTTGATTTACTTAAGTAGCTTAGGACAATAAGTTGCTCCAGATTTGGTGATTGTTCGTATGCCACGATGGGAAGTTCTAGGAATACACCTCTCAGTGTGTCATCATTATTTAGTAAAGTTCTTTTATAATTTTGTGAAGTACTTCAAGTTGTGGGTTATAGGTGATAAAAAGGGAGATGTGTTCCTTGTTGTCTTTGTTTTAATATGCCAGAAGGTTGTTACTGGATATGGCAGTATCTCCTCTTATTTGATTGTCCGTTGTTTTAGGTGTATGGCCATGTCTAATGAAATCTTATCTGAGTTGCTGCAATTGTTTATCCCAGTATGTTGGGTCTGTGAAGAAGTACAGTCAAAAAAGTAGAAAAGGAGTGTGGTGCTAACAGGAGTTCCTTGTTACAGTATATGTGAAATTATAAACTTTAAATTTAATTTAAGCAATGTGGCATGCACATTAAGATTTAATGTATATAATTAAAAAGAATGGCTTTAGTACCTGGATTTAATACGTGAGTGGCTCATTTCAGTCCAATTTTATTTCCCTGCCAACAACAAGCATTTAAAGGCTTACCCAAACCATTGTCTTGCTTTTTAAACCAAACGATGGCTGGATGGATGAAAGTTCAGCATTTTGAGATTACCATTAAGTCAGGATCTTGAAGGCAAGGTGATCGGACATAAAATGTTAAGCACATATGGCTGCACGCTCTTATAGATAGAGTGCATCCAGAAAGTATTCACAGCGCATCACTTTTTCCACATTATGTTATGTTACAGCCTTATTCCAAAATGGATGAAATTAATTTTTTTCCCTCAGAATTCTGCACACAACACCCCATAATGACAACATGAAAAAAGTTTACTTGAGGTTTTTGCAAATTTATTAAAAATAAAAAAACTGAGAAATCACATGTACACAAGTATTCACAGCCTTTGCTCAATACTTTGTCGATGCACCTTTGGCAGCAATTATAGCCTCAAGTCTTTTTTGAATATGATGCCACTAGTTTGGCACACCTATCCTTGGCCAGTTTCGCCCATTTGCAGCACCTCTCAAGCTCCATCAGGTTGGATGGGAAGCGTCGTCCAGAGATGTTCAATCGGATTCAAGTCTGGGCTCTGGCTGGGCCACTCAAGGACATTCACAGAGTTGTCCTGAAGCCACTCCTTTGATATCTTGGCTGTGTGCTTAGGGTCGTTGTCCTGCTGAAAGATGAACCGTCGCCCCAGTCTGAGGTCAAGAGCGCTCTGCAGCAGGTTTTCATCCAAGATGTCTCTGTACATTGCTGCAGTCATCTTTCCCTTTATCCTGACTAGTCTCCCAGTTCCTGCCGCTGAAAAACATCCCCACAGCATGATGCTGCCACCACCATGCTTCACTGTAGGGATGGTGCCAGGTTTCCACCAAACGTGACGCCTGGCATTCACACCAAAGAGTTCAATCTTTGTCTCATCAGACCAGAGAATTTTCTTTGTCATGGTCTGAGAGTCCTTCAGATGCCTTTTGGCAAACTCCAGGCAGGCTGCCATGTGCCTTTTACTAAGGAGTGGCTTCCGTCTGGCCACTCTACCATACAGGCCTGATTGGTGGATTGCTGCAGAGGTGGTTGTCCTTCTGGAAGGTTCTCCTCTCTCCACAGAGGACCTCTAGAGTTCTGACAGAGTGACCATCGGGTTCTTGGTCACCTCCCTGACTAAGGCCCTTCTCCCCCGATCGCTCAGTTTAGATGGCCGGACAGCTATAGGAAGAGTCCTGGTGGTTTCGAACTTCTTCCACTTACGGATGATGGAGGCCACTGTGCTCATTGGGACCTTCAAAGCAGCAGAAATTTTTCTGTAACCTTCCCCAGATATGTGCCTTGAGACAATCCTGTCTCGGAGGTCTATAGACAACTCCTTTGACTTCATGCTTGGTTTGTGCTCTGACATGAACTGTCAACTGTGGGACCTTATATAGACAGGTGTGTGCCTTTCCAAATCATGTCCAGTCAACTGAATTTACCACAGGTGGACTCCAATTAAGCTGCAGAAACATCTCAAGGACGATCAGGGGAAACAGGATGCACCTGAGCTCAATTTCGAGCTTCACGGCAAAGGCTGTGAATACTTATGTACATGTGCTTTCTCAATTTTTTTATTAATAAATTTGCAAAAACCTCAAGTAAACTTTTTTCACGTTGTCATTATGGGGTGTTGTGTGTAGAATTCTGAGGAAAAAAATGAATTTAATCCATTTTGGAATAAGGCTGTAACATAAAATGTGGAAAAAGTGATGCGCTGTGAATACTTTCCGGATGCACTGTATGCTTCTATTTAAATATGCACATAAATCAGTGTGTCGGCAACTGCACCCTGCTGGCACTGTTGAAAATCACAGAAAGCCAGAGGAGACTTAACACTCAAAAAAACATGCAAGCATTAGAGTGAAGAGCCTTTTCATAAAATCTGGCTGGAGTTATATTAAAAAACACTCCAGAAATGCAATGCATAGTGCAAAATAGAGGCCATTTCATAACTTTTCCCGCTAAGTTAAAATGGAAACATTCAGTGGAAATGACACTGAGAAAGCAGGTTCTGTTCATACCTCTCCTCTCGTCTTCCTCTGAATCTTGGCTCATCACTTTCACGCGAGAATCTTTCCTCAGAGAGCCGACGTCCATCCCAGCTGCCTTGAGGGCCACCTCTACTGGGACCTCTTCCATCACTTTCTCGGAACTCTGAACCTTGTCCACGCTGTATTCTCCAGTTTTCTTCAGCTCTAAGATGGAATCTCTCATCTGAACCATCCATATCAGAAGGTGGACCACGGCGACCATCACGGGACTCCCCCCAAAAACGGCCTCCTCTTTCTGATGTTTGATCAGGTCCTCCACCTCCATCAGGCCCTCGTCTATCCAAATGGGGGCCCAGATGATGGTTTGGAAGTCCACGGGTATCTACAGACAAATACAGAAATACATGACGATGAAGAAAACAAAAACCAAACATAATTACTTTCATTGTAGAAGACTGGAATTTATTGATTTAAGTTTATCTTCTTTAGCTTTAAGTCAGCTAAAAGTAACGTTTTACTCAATGAAGTCCACCTTGATATGCAGGGCGTACTATGAGTGAGGGTTTAAAAAACATCATGCAGGGGTCTCTTAACTTTTTTTTTTGTTTATCCTAAGGGCTGCAGCTCTACCAGTCAATGGGCTAAGTGGGTCACATAATCACAAATCAAAATGTTTTCCTGTAAAAGAGACTACAGAATATATTAGGCTTACATTTAAAACGGAACATATACTATATGTTTAACAGGTAATGACATCAGTATTTCTTTAGCCATTTGAGATAAAATCTTAAATGCACTAAACAAAGAAACAAATTAGGGCACATTTTAACAATTAGTATGAATACAACCAACATCACAACCCTATTTATTTAATAAAACTTTCCTCTAAAATTCACTAGAACAGCTTTCTTAATAAAACTTAACTTTTCATAAATAACAAATATTTATAGTGTGTTTTCTGATGCTCTCTGAAGAAGACTAATTCTTAACAGTCAGGAGACAAGTGAGAGTGAACACAACAATGTTATGATGGCAGATTACTGTTCATGAAATGTGACTTAATTTGGTACATAAGAGAGAAGGTGCAGTCATATACAATGAGGGTTGTCTGTGCCAGTGTTAAAAAATAAAATCTTAGATTTTGAGGGCCTTTCTCTTCTGCATGCCCTATTTCCTAAAAGTCTGCCATTTGTGTTGCGAGGATGAACATACAATTAAAAGTACTCATGAAGCCTCGTAAAGGATTCAAATAAATTTATCTAACAGAAACACAAACAAATAGGTAGGGAATCGACCAATGCAAATTATTTAGGACAGTGTGTCAGTAACATCCAAAAGCTTGACTGCACTGCATGTTCAACTGAACAGGCCACAGGTTGAGATCCCCTGGATAATATTACATGAATATTTTCCATTGCAATGTCTCCTTGATACACTAAAGACTGAATGATGGAACTATGTCATTTTAACTGATGCTTGCTAAAAAAAAAAATGTATTTCTACAGTACTCCCACAGATACTGCACCATCCACGCTTAACCTTGCTGCAAGAAATCTTTGTGAATTTAAAAATTAGAACTTTGCTATTGTGATCACCCACTTTCCGTAAGTGCTCACTTCACATGGGCTAAAGTTCACCTCCAAGATGTGTAAACCACATCTGATCTAAAAATAATATATGAAGAAGGATTTGAACTTTATCTCTGTGGTTAAAATGTAATTTTTAATCAGATTCTGACAATCATTAGAACATAAGAAGCCCAGATGAAATCAGTCATGATTGCTTAAATTTGTTAACTAAATGTTTTTTTCCGCAAGCTTATAAAGGTCTGAAGACATAACATCACTGACCAAGTCTCTTATATAAATTAAGGCATTATACGACTATGTGCTACACAAATTAAACAACTCAATGCATTAAATATTTCCTCCTCAATAAATATAGAATTTATTTAGTAAATATTCTTATTTACAACAAAAAAGAACAAATCTGCAAATATGAGTTTAAGTGCTTATCAGGTAACTTTTAACTACTCAAGTATGTAAACAGAACAAAATTTTAAAACAAAGGACAAAATGTGTAAGGTGTTAAGTGTGTGGAGGACCTGGCTTAATACCAGGTTAAACCATTCATGGTGGATGACATGAATAGTTATTGGAGCAGCGAGGAAACAGAATTTTTATTACATTTATGAGGTGATAAAGCTACTAATCATACCTAGAAAACGAGCTCTCTTCTAAAATACAAAAAACTGAAAAGCAAAAACAAAAAAAAAACAAAACATAGGGATACACGTTCGTGCATCACATCACAAGTGCAGCCCATACATTCCACATACACTGAATGCAAATGTAAACTCTAAGGCCAGATTTAAACTATGTAATTTAAACACCATATATAACAGATTGGCTTTCTTCACCAATTACGATTTGGGCATCAAACCCTCATAGTTTAAATGTAGCATATACTGAAGGAAAAAAGGCCCTGATACCAGACTCTTGAATGGTGAGCTTTCTCCAGTACCTGAGTCTACTCCTGAAGTATCAGATAAAAAGCAAGAATCAACAGTGCACTGGGTGCCAATTCATTGCAGATCCTGTACAAGAAGTCACTGCAAGCTTACAATCAACAAATGAACTATAATGACTGATTTTTGAACTTGGAAGGAAAAAGCAGAATACACAGAACAACACACAAAGGAGAATGTGCAACTTTCACATGTGTATCTAGCAGATTCTAGATTTTAATCTGGGATGCTAGATCTGTGAGGCAGCAGGCTAACTATTGTGTAAATAAACAAAGAGATTAAAAAAATGATGTACTACAGAGAGAGAAAAAAAAAACAAACTATTAATGCATTGGCTAATAATATAAAACTATCCAGAAAGGACTTCAACTAATAATGACCTATAAAGTCTGGAAGTTGTATGGTTCTCTATTTATAAGTTTGTTTAAAAAAAAACCAATTTAACATATATCTCTGTTACATCCAACACATTGAGTTCTGCTTACATGATCACATATCGCTCTGTTCCATTAAAATGAAGCCAGAACAACAAGTAGTGAATTAAATGACCAAGTCTAAATTCCCTCAAAGCCCAATCTACAAATATCTCAGCTGTTCATGTTCTATTCAAATGAAAATTAAATATAGCCAGAAAGGACACTTGTGAGGTATCACATTTGATTTTATGGCCAAGGTGAAATAGTAATTATGCATGTGTGAGAGTTTAGTCTTGTGCTACTGGGTGAGGTATGTCTGCCATATGTCTTGTTTTGAGGCTTTATAAATATTTTTTTGCGTACTCAAAAACAGCACATTGACTATAGGAGAGGACTATCTTTTAATTTATCTGGCTTGTTTCCGGGATACATTTTTCCTTCGCAAAAGAGTAAATTCAGCGTGTAACACAAAGCTGAGACTACAAGAACTAGTATTTTTGCCTTTGTGATGATTCAAATGTTAACCAAGGCAAAAAAGACAGTGCTCCTCAAATCATTTCTTAGGTTTTATTAATATGTTTGACTGCCAGATGCAGTACTGCCAAAGTCAATTTTTAATTTAAGGATTCTACTAAACGTTGACCATTAAAGGAAGCTAAAGAAATCAAATCTAAGAACACATGAATTTTTGTAATAAGACTTGTTATAAAAATGCAGCATGAAAAGCTTTGAGTATTAGATCAACTTTTTGCCGATTTAATTTTCATGATAATCATTAGCACTTACCAGTGACTACAAACAGTACAATACAAACCAAAATACAAATAGATAACAAATTATGTGTTATAGGTTTGAACCATGTAACCTGATGCATGCTGTATAATGTATATAAAAAAAAAAAAAGCACAGACTACTGAGAACCTGCCATATTCAAGTGTGAGAAAACTTAATAGTTCTATATAGGATATGTAGAGAGGATATCATCATCTAATAGAGTGTTTTAAATAGTTAAGAATTAGGAAGAAGAATAAAACAAAAATAAAGAATCAACAGCTTTACATATGTTGAACATTACAAATCATATACTGAAAGCAACAGCAGCAGACAATCATCTGTGCCACCCTAATTCAACATATTTCTGAAGCTTGCATTACCTTTGCTGGGGCCAGGGCCCTGTTGCACAATCCCAGACATTAGAGGTGGAGGTCCTTGATTCTGAACCTGAAAATAAAATTGAGGAATCAACTGAAATGTTCTGCTGGTACAGTCTTGATTTGCTCTTCTGACATGCCCATCAAAACATCTTTTTAGCTTTTTAAAATGAACATAAGTGCCTTATGAGAATACAGTATAAAGACAATTACAGAAGAAACCACTGTATACCCCAACAAATTTCTCAGATTCTTTCAGTATATTCTGAATAACTGTTCCAAAGGTGTTTTTTCAAATGTGTTGCAAAGCAACTTAATACATAATACAAATTACATCTCACATCTGTGCAAAGTTTACTTTTTTCTTGTACTACTAGTCAGAGATTTCATAGTTTTGGAAAAAAGCTAGTTATTTACTTACTTACTTTTACATCACCCCTGAATCTCTAGTTTGTTCAGAGTAAAAAGGTTCAGCTCTAACCTTTACTTAGAGATCTTAACTTAGGAGTTGGATTTGGAAGTTTCCCTCTGCATTACCTTTGAACATACCATGATCTCTCATGCAACAGTGAAATTGTAACTTCACATAGTAATCCATAATCTTCAACATAAATTACCATACATCTTTTACACAAATTTTAACTTCAATCTCCAGACTGTACAATATAGCTGTCTAACTGTCTTTTGTACATTATTTGGTTAAGTACAGCAGTAAGCCTACAAAGGCCTACCAAATATCTCAGGGGACACTTTTTAGCTCCACACCACCAATCACCGTGTAAACACATCTAATTTCTTG
Source organism: Erpetoichthys calabaricus (assembly GCF_900747795.2). NCBI lineage: Eukaryota > Metazoa > Chordata > Cladistia > Polypteriformes > Polypteridae > Erpetoichthys > Erpetoichthys calabaricus. The sequence goes on from NC_041395.2 coordinate 174,277,820, forward strand.
CATTATTTTCACAAAAGTTTACTTTTTCTATATCAAGTTAAAATCTACATTCTGTGCATTTTGGGTCGTTTGCAAATTTAACACATAGGCCCCCTTGACTTAATTAAAAATGTGCTTTATAACCAACATCTGTTTAGATAGGTTATCTAGAAATCTACCCACCTATAAACAGCTATTACAATTTGAGTATTCTATTAAGCCACTTATGGAACAAATACTGTACACAGTCCTTATATTTTAAGTGCAGTCAGTATAATGCACTGGATAAGTCCACCTCCATGTGCCTGTTTCCAACAAGAGGACTTCTTTTAGCTGGATTTTTACCCCAATGCAGCAGTAATACAGCCATTGAATAAAACTTCAAAAAGTGCTGCTTTACCTGCAACACTTCTAAATGCACGTATGATGCTGACAAACATGCTACATTAAAAGCCATTTGTGCCTGTGATTTTACAAATCCTCATTTTGAAATGTGTGTACTCTGTGCTAGCACAGACTAAGAAGTGGGATATGTGGGATGAGCAGGTGTACATAATAAAATGGCCACTAAGTGTATTCCCAGATACATTTTAAATAAAAACTAATCTTCAGTTAAGATCCAGGTCATATCCCAAATCATCCAGCAGTATGTACATTGAAATAAATGCTTGGGCACCAATTGAACACCTAAATCTTATGTTTTTTGGAATTTAAAGAACAAAGTCTACTAACACTATGGGTACTAGCCATATCCATTTTTAGATTGAGTAAAGGCTTCCCTCACTTACCTGGTTAAAAGGAGGTCTGGGTCCTTCACCTAACAATGGTGGCTTTCCTTGTTGAATATACGGTGCTGGACCCTGCATACTAGCTGGCCCTGGCATGTTCCCATGTCCTTGCATGTTCCCCGGGCCAGGGATGCCGCCGTGCCCTGGCATGCTCCCCGGGCCAGGCATGCCGCCGTGCCCTGGCATGCTCCCCGGGCCAGGCATGCCGCCGAGCCCTGGCATGCTCCCCGGGCCAGGCATGCCGCCGTGCCCTGGCATGCTCCCCGGGCCAGGCATGCCGCCGTGCCCTGGCATGCTCCCCGGGCCAGGCATGCCGCCGTGTCCCTGCATGTTCCCTGGCCCTGGCATGCCGCCATGTCCCTGCATGTTCCCTGGCCCAGGCATGCCACCGTGTCCCTGCATGTTGCCTGGCCCTTGTATGTTTCCTGGTCCTGGCATGTTACCATGCGGTTGCATATTTCCCGGCACTGGCATATTTCCATGCCCTTGCATATTACCATGCACCTGTGGAACTTGAGGACCTCTAGACTGGTTTTGCTGTCCCTGTAGTCCATGAGATGGTTGCCCCATCATAGCCCCTTGCACTGGGGGCACTTGGTGCCCTCTCATGTCCAGATCAAGAGGATGGTTCACTAATGTACCCTGGTTAGGGATTCCCCTTAGGTCTTGAGGTCCCATCATGTTACCCTGGATAGGGGACCCTTGACTGTCTCTTGGTCCTATTCCACAGGGTTGGTGTCCTGGCATGCCTCCAGGTGGTCCTTGTATTCCTCGCTGTCCAGGGGGAATCCCAGGAGAAATATGTATTCCTTTGTTATTTGGCATACCTGGAGGACCCTGAGGCCCAATGGGCCCAAGTGGAGCAGGGTGTCTCTGTATACCTTGTGACCCAGGTACTTCCTGAGGGCCTAAGAAGCCCTGCTGAGTAGGATGGCTTTGGTGGAGCTGAGGTCCAGGTGGTCCCATTTGGCTCTGAGGAAGGAAAGGTACTTGTGGACCATTAGAGCCCATTGGATTGATGTTTGTAGGCATTTGCTGGGGTTGAAGAGGCTGCTGAAAATTTGGTGAAGCCTGGGTCAACGGTGTCTGATTGGGGAATGAAGATATAGCTCCCTGTTGAGGAGGCTGTCCCTGCTCACTCTGTTTCTGTGCCATACGCTCAATCTTCATTTGCTAGAGATAAAAAAAAATACAAAGTATTAAAACAAAGTACAGTAGTACCTCACTTAAAGAGATGCATTAGTTTGTGGTAAGCAACTAGTGCTGGTCAGTATGACCAACATTCTATATCACGTTTTTTTCAAAATTATATCGGTTTCACGGTATTTTTTTCCCCATGCATGAGTGGATGTTAACATTTTCCACTGCAATTACTGTAGTAGACTGGCTAAGAATAACCTATTCCACTGTCACGAGCATTGTACAAAAAACATTTTAATGTGCACACAAGTATTAATACAGGTTTGCATGGCCCCATAAAGTGATAGTTTTCAAGGGGGTGGCACTAATGAAAAGAAGGAATCACATTGCATGACAGTTGCAGTCAAAATATAAAACCTTTTTATTGAACAAATTTTGCAGAGAACTTAAACTATAATTTTGACAACATATTTTCAACCATCCAAAGAGGCATTGAGACATAGTAAAATATCCAGAGGTGCTTGTCAAAAGTTGTATTGCACTGAACATGTCTTAGAAAAGGAATGAAAAGTAAATATTTTTTGTAAACCAACTACACTTTTTTGTTAACGTTAACAATCTCTGTCCACTGACACGTTAAAGTGACTTTTTAAACATCTTTACCATCATTAAACTGCATAATAGTTAAAATAATAAATAACACTTAAATAAATAATAGTGCAAATTCTGGTAATAATACTATTTACTTCAAGACTTCAAACCCAGGTGCATTACACAGTATTCACCAAATAAAAATAAAATAAAACCAGTGCAACTTGGTGAGACATCTTTACTAACTGAACCATTATTAAGGCAAATTGCATTAATATGGAGCTTGCTTCAAGCTAAGCTATATACATAAATAATAAAACTGCAACTTGCACTTATAATGCTATTTGTGGTATAGCCCTACGGAAGCGTATTAGGGCCACGGTGAAGAAAAAAAAACTATATGTCGAGAGTAAAGTTGACATGTTGACTTTATTCTTGACATTTCCACTTTAATCTCGACGCTTATGTCGAGATTAAAGTCGACATTTCCACTTTATTTTCATAGTTTATGTTGTCATTAAAGTACAATGTCGTAAACTAAACTTCATCCTAAAATCAATGTTTAATTTACTAGATTTTCTCAAACCCCATCATAAGTTAATGTAGCACATTAAATGCTTTGTGTTAAGTGTTCCCCGACCCAGTTGTTAATCACTACGCGCTACTTAAAATGACTTCCTCTGCACTAAGAGGAGGCGCAGGCAGGGATCGCCGCACAGAATACATTCACTTCATGATATTCCTACTCTCTGAAAATTTAGAATGCTAAGATCAATACTTGATATCATTTTCATGATGAAATGCATTAAAGCAGGTATTAAACATGCATGGTAGTGTGGCGGTAGTGCTGCTCCCTTGCAGTAAGGGGTCCCCAGGTGTACGTTCAGTGTAGAGAACTTTATGGCAGGTGTGACAAGGCTCCAAAAAACTGGATGTATGAATGGGTATCACACTGGTTTAACTAAAATATTGTGTAAATGTTGGGTTTGTGATCTGGTGGTCAGAGACACGAACACAGAATTCAACGGATGTTCTTCTGAGCGGGCTTTCTTTATTGCATGCGTGCTGTCTCTGTCTGACGTACCAAACCCCCAGTTCCTATCCTTCCTTTTTCTTTCTCCACATAACCAATCACCACACGATAATCGTCTTTGTGAAATTAAAACTAATTATAATCTTAGACCACAGAACGTTCAGAACTTAAAAAAAATCATTGTTATACATGTTTAATTATGCCATCCATTCAGGGTTGCGCCCATCCCAGCAAGCATTGTCTGCGAGGCAGGAGCACATCTCAGGGTGAATAGAAGCAACACATACACTAGCAGGGTCAATATAGCAAAACAAAATCCCACATTATCATGACTTTGAAAGAAAATCGAAGCACGCCGAGTAAACCCACCAGAAAAACATGCAAATTCAAGGCAGGGAACACCCGGGACCCCCTTGCTGTGAGGCAGCAGTGCAACCTCCATGTACCCCCACACGATTAATACATGCTTTAATGCATTTCATCATGAAAATTATATCAAGTATTTATCTTAGCATTCTAAATGTTCAGGGAGCAGGAATATCATTAAATTAATATATTCTGTGTGGTGATCGCTGCCTGCGCCTCCTCTTAGTACAAGAGGAAGTCAGTTTAAGAAGCACGTAGCGATTAACGTGGTTTGGGGAACACTTAACACAAAGCATTTAATGTGCTACATAATTTATGACAGGGTTTGAGAAAATCTAGTATTAAATTAAATATTCATTTTAAGATGTAGTTTACGATGTTCTACTTTAACGACAAATTACGAGAATAAAGTCAACATGTCGACTTTAATATCAATATAAACGGCGAGAATAAAGTAGAAATGTCGAAAATAAAGTCAACACGTTGTCACACTATTACACAGTACCCAGGTACATTACACAGTACTGAAAAAAAAAATAAGTACAACTTGGCTTGCAGTATTATCCAGTAGTATAGAAACAGTATTCACACATTTGAACATAATGCTCCACATCCGACCTTTTAAAACCAAAGTATCTCCAGACAACAGACACAGCTCCTTTATTCGGCAAAAGTTCTTCTGTGTCATCACGTTCAACTTTATTGTCTGCTACAGCTTCAGTTTTAGAATGTTCTCTGTCCATTTTTACCGTTCAGTACCATCACTAACGCATGTACTCTGTTGCATGTGTTTAGCGGTGCAGCAGTGAAAAAGGCCCCCCCTTAAACAGTTTCCCGCTGCGTCACGTTCTGAACATTGTTTAGGCTATTTAAACTGGTGTTGCGGTATAAGAAAAATCCATATCATAACAAAAATAAACAGTTTTTGGTATGGACCGATATACCACCCAGCACTATAAGAAACTATTAGTGGAAGATGTACAATAGGTGGAATATACAGTATCTCACAAAAGTGAGTACACCCCTCACATTTTTGTAAATATATTATTATATCTTTTCATGGGACAACACTGAAGATATGACACTTTGATACAATGTAGTCAGTGTACAGCTTGTATAACAGTGTAAATTTGCTGTCCCCCCAAAATAACTGAACACATAGCCATTAATGTCTAAACCACTGGAAACAAAAGTGAGTACACCCCTAAGTGAAAAATGTCCAAACTGTGCCCAATTAGCCATTTTCCCTCCCCGGCGTCATGTGACTCGTTAGTATTACAAGGTCTCAGATGTGAATGGGGAGCAGGTGTGTTAAATTTGGTGTTATCGCTCTCACACTCTCTCATACTGGTCACTGGAAGTTCAACATGGCACCTCATGGCAAAGAACTCTCTGAGGATCTGAAAAAAAAGAATTGTTGCTCTACATAAATGGCCTAGAATATAAGAAGACTGCCAACACCCTGAAACTGAGCTACAGCACGGTGGCTAACACCATACAGCAGTTTAAAAGGATAGGCTCCACTCAGGACAGGCCTCGTCATTATCGACCAAAGAAGTTGAGTGCACGTGCTCAGCATCATATCCGGAGGTTGTCTTTTGAAAATAGATATATTAGTGGTGCTTGCATGATGGGGGGAGGGGGCTATCAGCCTGTCAGTGCTTAGACCATACGCTGCACACTGCATCAAATTGGTCTGTATGGCTGTTGTCCCAGAAGGAAGCCTCTTCTAAAGATGATGGACAAGAAAGCCCGCAAACAGTTTGCTGAAGACAAGCAGACTAAGGACATGGATTACTGGAACCATGTCCTGTGGTCTGATGGGACCAAGATAAACTTATTTGGTTCAGATGGTGTCAAGCGTGTGTGGCAGCAACCAGGTGAGGAGTACAAAGACAAGTGTGTGTTGCCTACATTCAAGCATGGTGGTAGGAGTTTCATGGTTTGGGGCTGCATGAGTGCTGCTAGCACTGGGGAGCTACAGTTCATTGAGGGAACCATGAATGCCAACATGTACTGTGACATACTGAAGCAGAGCATGATCCCCTACCTTCGGAAACTGGGCCACAGGGCAGTATTCCAACATGATAATGACCCCAAGCACACCTCCAAGATGACCACTGCCTTGCTAAAGAAACTGAGGGTAATGGTGCTGGACTGGCCAAACATGTCTCCAGACCTAAACCCTATTGAGCATCTGTGGGGCATCCTCAAACGGAAGGTGGAGGAGCGCAAGGTCTCTAACATCCACCAGCTCCATGATTGTCATGGAGGAATGGAAGAGGATTCCAGTGGCAACCTGTGAAGCTATAATGAACTCCATGCCCAAGAAAATTAAGGCAGTGCTGGAAAATAATGGTGGCCACACAAAATATTGACACTTTGGGCACAATTTGGACATTTTTCACTTAGGGGTGTACTCACTTTTGTTGCCAACAGTTTAGACATTAATGACTGTGTGCGGAGTTATTTTGAGGGGACAGCAAATATTCACTGTTATGCAAGCTGTACATTGACTACTTTACATTGTATCAGTGTCATATCTTCAGCGTTGTCCCATGAAAAGATATAATAAAATATTTACAAAAATGTGAGGGGTGTACTCACTTTTGTGAGATACTGTATGTATTGTAATGATTGTGCGACAAGGAAGCTGGAGACTGAGGGAGGGGTTGGCATTGCGGGTTATAGTGATAGTCATATTATAGGTTGTTGCCAAAGTTGCTGCTGCTGCTGTTGTAACATTCCAAAGCTCTTTCCACATGGTTCCATGCAATGTCATTTGCTTTATCCTATGCTCGCATATTTTTGCCACTGACCCTGCCTGCATCACACAACTCCCCTGGGATAGGAGGCAACATTACCTGCCACTCTATCCCCAGCTCTGAGAGTTGGACCATGCCAGAATCCTTAAAGTGACTTACTGGTGACCAGGCACTCAAGCCAATGGAGTCTAGTTGAATAGAAGCATCCATTAAAGGCTTGCATGTACTGGATCTCTATCCATACTCTGCACTAGCTACTTTTATGGCCAGCTGTTAGTAAGTCCAATAATTATGTTATGTGCCATTCCTTTATTCAAAAAAATACCCTCCTTATAATCTGCTTTTTAATTTCTAAAGGTACTGTTCTATGCCTTTGTGACATACTGGGAAAAATATATTTATTAATATTTATTACTTTTTAAAAACACTAAAATAACTAAATTAACACATGAAATTCCTAAGCAATCACATACAACTTCATGATCTACAGTACACATGATATTACTATTTATTTCATGTAGGGAAGCTGGAAATTACTTTCAAGAAGCTCTAGCTGACAGGTATTTGAATTTGCACGTGCACCATGGCCCTTTTTCTTTTTTTCTTTTATTGTCATCATTCCATACAAATAGTCAATTAGCTGGTGGTGAATTTTAGGAGGCCCAAGCCCCCTGGACCCCGTAATCATCAGAGGTGACTGTGTGCAGAGGGTACAGACCTATAAATACCTGGGAGTGGAGCTGGATGATAAATTGGACTGGACTACCAAAACTGATTCTCTGTGCAAGAGAGGACAGAGCCGGCTATACTTCCTTAGAAGACTGGCGTCCTTCAACATCTGCAATAAGATGCTGCAGATGTTCTATCAGACAGTTGTGGCGAGCGCACTCTTCTACGCTGTGGTGTGCTGGGGAGGCAGCATAAAGAAGAAGGATGCCTCACGCCTGGACAAACTGGTGAGGAAGGCAGGCAGTATTGTAGGCACGGAGCTGGACAGTTTGACATCCATGGCAGAGCGATGGGCACTGAGCATGCTCCTATTAATTATGGAGAGTCCACTGCATCCACTAAACAGTGTCATCTCCAGACAGAGGATCAGCTTCAGTGACAGCAGTCTGTCCTGCTCCACTGACAGACTGAGGAGATCATTCCTCCCCCAAACTATGTGACTCTTCAATTCCACCCTCGGGTAAACGTTAACATTACTCAAAGTTATTGTCTGTTTTTACCTGCATTTTTATTACTCTTTAATTTAATACTGTTTTTGTATCAGTATGCTGCTGCTGGAGTATGTGAATTTCCCCTTGGCCCCTTGGGATTAATAAAGTATCTATCTATCTTTACAAAAAATAGGACTGAAAACAAATCAACCCCCACCCCTGACAAAGACAGCATGGCCAACGGAGTAAAACTTAAAGCTAGTAAAAATAAATAAATTGATGAGTTTAATAGGTGGATACAGATAAATGGAGAAGAAAAAGAAATGGGAAGAGAATCTACTTCCTCAGTGCTTTAAGAGCTTAGTCTAAAATATTATTAATTAGATCCTGCCAGGTTCCCGAAAAAGTTCTGCATAGATCCTCTAACTGAGAATCTGTTTTTTTCCAATTTCAAATAGTATACAACATCAGTTACCCACTGACTTAAAAGAGGAGAGTTAGGATTCTTACAGTTTAGCAAATTAAGTCTGCGTGCCAATAGTGTAGTGAAGGCAATCACAGTTTGTTTGTCCTTCTCCACTTTAAGCCCATCTGGAAGAACACCAAACACACCTGTTAATGGGTTAGGAGAGATTTTGACACTAAGGCTGTCTGAAAGGCACTTAAAAAATTTTTGTCCAGAATGATGTTAATTTGGTGCAGGCCCAAAACATGTGACCCAGTGAGACTGGAACTTGACTACTGCGTTCACAGGTTGGATCTTGCCCTGGAAATATTTTGGACAGTTTTAAGTGAGACAGATGTCCTCAAAATATAATTTTGAGTTGAATAATTGTATGCTTTGCGCATATGGAGCTCGACTGAATTCTCTGCATTGCTCCCTTCCACTCCTTTTCTAACATGTTGAGTGAGAGATCCTTTTCCCATTGTCTTCTTGGATCTTTGAAAGGGAGGGACTGTAAAATAATTTTATATATTACAGAAATGCTGTCTGAGTTCTTGAAACTGAGGTATATTTTTTCCAGCATAGGGGAAGGTGTGAGATGAGGAAAATTGGGCAGGTTCTGTTTGACAAAGTTTCTAATTTGAAGACAGTGAAAGAAATGTGTTGCTGGAAAGTTAAATTTGGAATGTAATTGTTCATATGATGCAAAGATGTTGTCTATATAAAGATCTCTAAGCAATTTAATCCCAAGTGTTTCCCAGATATTAAAAATTGCATATTTTTGTGAGGGTTGAAAAAGGTGGTTCTCATGCAGAGGTGCCACAGATAAATGATTCTCCATCTTAAAATGCTTTCTACATTGGTTCAATATTCTGAGTGAGTGAAGCACAATTGGGTTATTAGTATATTGGCGATAACTTGAGTTTAGGGAGGAGGTGAGACAGGCACTGGTTGGCAGTGAAGAGTTACCAGACAGCTGGGAAACTACAGCAGATGTAGTAAGGGTGACAGCAAGAAGGGTGCTTGGCGTGACATCTGGAAAGAAGAAGGAAGAAACCTGGTGGTGGAATGATGAAATACAGAAGAGTATACAGAGGAAGAGGATGGCAAAGAAGAAGTGGGATAGTCAGAGAGATGCAGAAAGTAGACAAGAGTACAAGGAGATAAGGCGCAAGGTGAAGAGAGAAGTGGCGAAAGCTAAGGAAAAGGCATATGATGAGTTGTATGAGAGGCTGGACACTAAGGAGGGAGAAATGGACCTGTACCGATTGGCTAGACAGAGGGACCAAGCTGGGAAAGATGTGCAGCAGGTTAGGGTGATAAAGGATAAAGATGGAAATGTACTCACAAGCGAGGATAGTGTATTGAGCAGAAGAAAAGAGTACTGATGAATGAAGAGAACGAGAGAGAGAGAAGAGGTTGGATGATGTGGAGATAGTGAATCAGGAATTGCAACGGATTAGCAAGGAGGAAGTAAGGACAGCTATAAAGAGGATGAAAAATGGAAAGGCCGTTGGTCCAGATGACATACCTGTGGAAGCAAGGAGGGGTTTAGGAGAGATGGCAGTGGAGTTTTTAACCAGATTGTTTAATGGAATCTTGGAAAGTGAGAGGATGCCTGGGGAATGGAGAAGAAGTGTACTGGTGCTGATATTTAACAATAAGGGGGATGTGCAGGACTGCAGTAATTACAGGAGAATAAAATTGATAAGCCACAGCATGAAGTTATGGGAAAGAGTAGTGGAAGCTAGATTAAGAAGGGAGGTGATGATTAGTGAGCAGCAGTATGGTTCCATATCAAGAAAGAGCACCACAGATGCAATGTTTGCTTCTGAGCCCTTTCTTATTTGCAATGGTGATGGACAGGCTGACAGATGAGATTAGACAGGAGTCCCCTTGGACTATGATGTTTGTTGATGACATTGTGATCTGTAGTCATAGTAGGGAGCAGGTTGAGGAGACGTTGGAGAGGTGGAGATATGCTCTAGAGAGGAGAGGAATGAAGGTCAGTAGGAACAAGACAGAATACATGTGTGTAAATGAGAGGGAGGTCAGTGGAATGGTGAGGATGCAGGGAGTAGAGTTGGCGAAGGTGGATGAGTTTAAATACTTGGGATCAACAGTACAGAGTAATGGGGATTGTGGAAGAGAGGTGAAAAAGAGTGCAGGCAGGGTGGAATGGGTGGAGAAGAGTGTCAGGAGTAATTTGTGACAGACGGGTATAAGCAAGAGTGAAAGGGAAGGTCTACAGGACGGTAGTGAGACCAGCTATGTTATACGGGTTGGAGACGGTGGCACTGACCAGGAAGCAGGAGGAAGAGTTAAAGATGCTAAGATTTGCACTGGGTGTGACGAGGATGGATAGGATTAGAAACGAGTATGTTAGAGGGTCAGCTCAAGTTGCACGGTTGGGAGAATAAAGTCGGTCGAAGTGGTGAGATTGCGTTGGTTTGGACATGTGCAGAGGAGAGATGCCGAGTATATTGGGAGAAGGATGCTAAGGATAGAGCTGCCAGGTAAGAGAAAAAGAGGACGGCCTAAGAGAAGGTTTATGGATGTGGTGAGAGAGGACATGCAGGTGATGGGTGTAACAGAACAAGATGCAGAGGACAGAAAGATATGGAAGAAGATGATCCGCTGTGGCAACCCCTAACAGGAGCAGCCGAAAGAAGAAGTAGTATATTGGCGATAACTTGCATTTATTGGGGCACAAAGCAGGGAATATAAAGAAGTACTGCAGGATTTTATTTCTATTGCAGACCAAGCCTGTTTATGTTCATCTATTTGTGTCCTGGTTTTTATAGCTTGTATGTTTGCTGCCCAGTAATAAAACTTCCTTAGGTCTCTGTAGGGTCGCTCTTTGGATATGTGGATGTTTTAAGTTCCAAATAAATGAGGTTATGGTTGAATCTAATTGCTTAAAAAATGATTTATTGATGTATAGTATATTGGAATGTTTTGAAATAAAAAGAGAAGCTTAGGAATGATACTCATCTTAACAACATTAATTCTTCCAGCTACAGTGAGATGAAGGGTTGACCATCTATGCAAGTCTTGCTTAATTTTTTTCCATACAGACAGCGAAATTTTGTTGATAAAGAGCTTTATGTTTACTTGTGATATTTACCCCTAGGTATTTAAACTGATCTGCAGTAATAAAAGGGAAGGTGCCCAATCTAATATTGCATGCTTGAGAATTCACTGGAAAGAGCACACTTTTATTCAAATTAATCCTGAGACCAGAGATCTTTTGAAATTCTGTAAGTGCTGTTAAGACTGCAGCATATCATCTGCATATAGAGATATTTTTTGTCCAAGTCCTTCTCTGATAATCCCCTTTATCCGATAAGCATTTTGACAGTGAACTGCCAGTGGTTCAATGGCGATTGCGAATAGCAGTGGTGACAAGGGGCATCCTTGTCTGGTACCACGTTCTAGTTAAAGTAGTCTGAACAAATGTTGTTAATACAAACTGAAGCTTCTGGATTGGTATACAGTAGTTTGATCCATGTACAAATGTTCGGGCCAAACCCAAATTTCTCTAATGTAGTGAAAAGGTAGTTCCATTAAATTAATCAAATTCTTTTTCTGAATCCAACGATATCATCATCTCTGGGGTGTTTGACTTTGCAGATGAATATATTATATTAAACAGGCGTCAAAGATTGGAAGCTAAGTGTCGGCCTTTAATAAATCCAGTTTGATCTTGTGATATTACCAAAGACAGCACTTTCTCCATCCTTCTAGCTATGACTTTGGAGAGTATCTTAACATCATTATTCAGAAGTGAAATTGGTCTGTATGATGCAAATTGTAATAAGTCTTTATTTTGTTTAGGAAAGATGGTGATTAATGCTTGGCGAAAAGTTTGAGGTAGAATTTGATTGTCTCTAGCTTCTGTAAATGTTGCTAATAAGAGGGGAGCTAGCTGAGTGGAGAATTTCTTATAACATTCTACAGGGTAGCCATCAGGGCCTGCTGATTTCCCACTCTGAAGTGACTCTATAGCATCTAGTAATTCTGATACCGCCAGAGGTTTATCCACACTGCAAAAAATGAAATCTTAACAAGCCAGAAAATCTTGAAAAGAAATAATAGATCTTGTTTTTTTATTTTAAGAATAACTGACTTGAGTAGATTTGTATGTGTAAGATATATAATCTCATTTTTAGAAAATTTAACAAGTTAACCTTTCTCACTATATTGGCAGATAATTTTGCTTGATTCTAGTACCTTTTTCTTGTTTTTCTTGTTAAAACAAGAAAAAGGTATTAGAATCAAGCAAAATTATCTGCCAATATAGTGAGAAAGTTTAACTTGTTACATTTTCTAAAAATGAGATTATATATCTTACACATACAAATCTACTCAAGTCAGTTATTCTTAAAATAAAAAAAACAAGATCTATTATTTCTTTTCAAGATTTTCTGGCTTGTTAAGATTTCACTTTTTGCAGTGCAGTTCCTCTGCACAGTTTTTAACTGACAACATCTTATCAGACCCCTGGAGGTTTCTAAACCCAAACTCAAGAACATATTCCTTCTACTCACCAGTGCATCATTGCTACTCAAGAATTGATTATTTCTTTATAGATAATAATTTCTTGCCTACTATTAAATCTTGCAAGTACGACGCTATTATTTCCGACCATGCCCCTCTGATCTTGGAGCTAAAATCATTATGCCCCACATACTCATCTCACAGATGGCGTCTTAACCCACTTCTACTAGCAGACAAGAACTGTACAGAATTTATATCAAAACAAATCAGTTTCTTCCTAGAGACAAATACATCCTCAGAGGTCTCTGCAGGAGTACTCTGGGAAACTCTAAAGGCCTTCTTAAGAGGACAGATTATTTCAAATCTTTCTCATAGAAATAAATTAGAAACCAAGAAGGTATCAGAGCTAACCAGCGAAATTACTAGAACAGATTAAGAACATGCCAGGTGTCGAAGTGAGGCTCTGCATAGGAAAAGGCAGGCTCTGCATTCAGAGCTCAACCTCTTAACAACCAAAGAAACTGAACAACTCATTTTTACAATCAAGACATCATTACTATGAACACGGAGAGAACGCTAATAAGCTCTTAGCTCAACAAATCCACAAGCAAGAAGTTCGCAATGCAATCCCAGAAATCACCAACACGAACGGAGATAAAATCATTGACCATAAAAATATAAGGCTCATATTTAGAGACTACTATAAATCCTTATATTCTACTGAATTTAAAGAAGGCAACATACAATCAAATACATTTTTCTGGATACATTACAGATATCACAAATAGGCACCATGGCCCATTTTAAGGTGCATTTTACGGGAACTTTGTTCTCAGAGTAATAATCAACAGATATATTAATGTAAAGTTTTTAACTAATAACAAATACATATCTTATATGCACACTTAGGGAAGGATTTAGTGTTATCCTATCCAGAATCTTATGTTTGCATACAGCATCAATGATATTTTAGTAAACATACTTAAGACTAATATTACAGTACAGTAATCCCTCGCTGTATCGCGCTTCGACTTTCGCGGCTTCACTCTATCGCGGATTTTATATGTAAGCATATCTAATTATATAACGCGGATTTTTCGCTGCTTTGCGGGTTTCTGCAGACAATGGGTCTTTTTACTTCTGGTTCATGCTTCCTCAGTTGGTTTGCCCAGTTGATTTCATACAAGGGACGCTATTGGGGGATGGCTGAGCAGCTACCCAATCAGAGCATGCAGTTAAGTTCCTGTGTGCTGATTGGCACAGTGACGGAGCGCCGAATTCAATTCCACTGTTTTAACCAGGAAGTCTCGTCTCGCTCATTCAGCATCAACGTGTTTCGCTGTGTAAAGAGTTAACTTTTGTGCTCTTTTTTGCTTATCTTTGTGCATAGTCAATCCCTTCGTTATGGCTCCAAAACCATCTGCTCCTACTACTGCTTCAGGGGCCATGCCTAAGCACAAATTGAAGATGCTAACGTTTGCCGAAAAGGTAAAAGTTTTGGATATGTTGAAGGCAGGGAACAGCTACACCGCTGTAGGACGCAATTACAGCATCAATGAGTCCACGATTCTTTTTATTTAAAAAGGAGGAAAAGCATATAAGATCTACGGCCACAGTGTCCTTTAACCATGGCGCAAAATGAGTTGTAGGTGGATGTAATAAGGCGGTAGTCCGGATGGAATCTGCTTTAGGGATTTGGATTGAAGACTGCAGGAAGAACAACAACGGCGGTGCTACACAATCGCCTGAAGAGGCTCCTTTAGAAGAGCTGTAACGCTCTCCTTTGCTGTGCAGTAAAATTAAACTCATCGTTATCGGACAAGTCATCGTGTCATTGTTGGTGAGTAACCATAATTAATTTTCTACGTACAGTACTTATTACATGTACATAGTTTAGTGTCACTGTACACACATTTTACTGTATACAATTTTTCTTGCATTGTACGTATTTGTTGCTGGTGGCCTGTTTGTCGTAATGGCTGTAACATATGTGATATTGGAGACGCTCGATATCTTTAAAATAATATTTAGGTTTTACTGTATATAAAACAGTGTTTACATACGTACATAATTTAAACGAATCTTACCTAATATCTAAGAGAATACAAAGGGTTTATGCTGTATAATTGTGCGGGAAATGTTTATAATAGTGTGGGAGAGTTTATAAGGGCTTAAGATATATAAAAATAACCATATGATCATATGGTTTTTACTTTGCAGATTTTCACCATTCGCGGGGGGTTCTGGAACGCAACCCCCATGATCGAGGAGGGATTACTGTACATTATTTGAAACAACTGTTAAGATAACCCAAGCAGAATTCAGTAAAATGACCAAAAGCATCATTAGCTGCTTACACAATTCATATTCAGCTTAAATGTTGATTTTTGAAGAGTGTGGCCCTTTACGTTTTTCAAATAAAGAATTGTATGGTCAAAGATCTGATGAAAGTTTTTTTTTTTTTTTTTTTAAATGATCAATGTTGACTATTGGAGTTTCATATATCTGAAGCTATGTACTCTTATAAAACTCTATTTTGAATAAATAAACATTCTTTCCTAAAATAATTATATGCTAGTACTCTTACCAATTACATCAGTTACTTGCTTCAATCCTTTAAAAAATCAACAGCTTTTTCTATAGTACTATGGTGTTGTACCATGTCAGCTGTTATGGATGTAATGAGAAGTCAAGCAAAATGACACATTTTATTGGCTAACTAAAAAGATTACAATAGGCAAGCTTATGCAAGATGTAGAACCTTTCACACCCCTT
This sequence comes from Erpetoichthys calabaricus, assembly GCF_900747795.2. NCBI lineage: Eukaryota > Metazoa > Chordata > Cladistia > Polypteriformes > Polypteridae > Erpetoichthys > Erpetoichthys calabaricus. The sequence continues at coordinate 174,293,362 of NC_041395.2, forward strand.
CTAACCCCCTTTATTTCTGATTTACTGTTAGCAATCTTTTAAATTGAAGTCTATGAATGATGTTAAGTGCTGTTTGCAGTTGCGTCATCTTTGCTCAGGGTTCCAATTAAGAACTTTGCATTCATGGAGAGGTCTGCAAAGGTGTCAGTTCATTTTTGTTAACACACCTGGTTAGCAGATGAAATTATGAAATTGTTTAATACTGGATAACTGCAGAGCTCAAGCAAGTGTCCTTCTGAGATAGAGGTGTGGAAGTAGCAAAGGGGTTTCTGCATTTCTGTTAAGTTATTTAAAAGAGAAGGTGAACGGCAGCTTAGAAAAATAGGACAATACTAGTCTGAGTAGTACAGGTCTTACAGCACATTCAGTTGAACTGTTACACAAATAAACTATCATATACATGTAGTCCCCAGGTTACAGACATCTGACCTATGACTTACAAACGGGCCGCAGCTACGATGCATGCGCCTCAGTAACTGCCACTCTGTCATCTTCGGCCTGGGGACACTGCAAGCGGTGGCTGGATAGAGGCTGGAGGGGGGCAATTTCGTTGCCCGTGCAGTGTAGTGTCCCTTGGGCGGCTCCCGGTTTCACTGTCCATCCACCACACACGGCTGCCCTGTTCATTCTTGGTGGGTGGCTGGTAAGAGGTGGCTGGATGGAGGCTGGAAGGGGGCGATTTCGCTGCTCACACAGTGTAGTGTCCCTCGGATGGCTCCCGGCGGCAAGCGGTTTCACTGCCCGCCCACCACACATGGCTGCCCCGGGGCGGGGGGTAGCATTGTAGTGTGCATCGGATGGATGCCTATTGAATGGGGGCGATTTACTACCAGCCTTTGGCTGCACCGTGTTTGTTCTCAGTGGGCGGACACTGCAGGCAGCATAAAGTAGTGGAGGTGACTGTGAGGTGGGCTGGTGATGAACCGCACTTCGATGCCCCCATTCATTCTCAATAGCAAGCCTGCTTGTACTGTTACATACATAGCAGGAAGTTGTCTCTTGACAGTACATCAGACTTGTTGATGACTGGTGCCTTCCTGCTGTGATAGCATGTACAGTGCTGTGCAGAAGAGCTCATCTTAATCTTTTGTCTTCACCCTTCAACAATGTCTCTAAAACACAAATCTGATGCAAGTGCTGGTGATAGAGTAAAGAAGAGAAAAACCATAACCATTTAAAATAAAGTACAAATAATATAAAGGTCAGAGAGAGGTGAAACTCCATCATTCATTGGCATAGCACTTGGTTACAGTCGGTCAACAACAGCATTTATTAAATTTATGTACCTGTTCCGACTTACATATAAATTCAACTTAAGTACAAACCTACAGTCCCTATCTCGTACATAACCCAGGGACTGCCTGTATTTCATTTTGTGTGTTAATGACAAAAAATACTGCACTGAAGTTTCTTTTAAAGTTTTCCATTTGCTTTTTCCCCCTATTTACTTAGGGGCTTTTATACATTAAAGCAAATTCCTGATACGTAGGCTACAGTTGGTCCAGAATGCTGATGCCTATATTTTGGTTGGGGCAAGAAAGTCTGACCCTGTATCTCCAATTTTAGCCTCTTTACACTGGCTAAATGTTACTTTTAGAATCGATTTGAACATTTTGCTGCTGGTTTTTAAAAATCAATACATGGGTATGATCCCACCTATTTATCTGAATTGTGTGTTATACACCAGCCATCCAGAGAGTTTACATCTACTAGTCAGTTGTCTCTTATTGTCCTTCATGCTAAGTGCAAAACTAAAGGGGATAGGGCTTCTGCAGCTGCTGCACCTTATCTGTGGATTTTTTTTTTATCTAAATACATTAAGGAGTCACCTTCAATTAAACTGTTTAAAACTAAAGATGCATTTATATTCTCTGGCTTTCTGTGAACTTCAGTGATATTGATGGTTCCTTCCTCATAGTCATTTATTTGTTTTAATTTACTGCTGGTCTGTATTGTGCTTTATTGTATTTTATTGTATTTATTTTATTTATGTTTATTGTATATTTCATTGTAAAGCACTTTGGCTACAGCATTACTGATGTTTTTTTAAATGTGCTATATAAATAAATTGACATTTCTTTTACTATTATGACTTTACAGCTTGCACCACACTAAGATTTCCAGCTTGAAAATAAATTGCATTCACATAATTTTAATCTATAATCTTTAAAAATGGATTTAAATGACTCTAGATGATCATTTCATCCTGTGATAAACATTAGCATTAAGAAGTGATTTTAAATAAGTAGTACAGACTTAATTCTGCTTGAGCAGATTACAAACATACAGGTGCTGGTCCTAAAATAAGAATATCATGACAAAGTTGATTTATTTCAGTAATTCCATTCAAAAAGTGAAACTTGTATATTAGATTCATTCATTATACACAGACTGATGTATTTCAAATATTTATTTCTTTAAATGTTGATGATTATAACTGATAACTAATGAAAGTCCCAAATTCAGTATCTCTGAAAATTAGAATATTGTGAAAAGGTTCAATATTGAAGACACCTGGTGCCACACTCTAATCAGCTAATTAACTCAAAACACCTGCAAAAGCCTTTAAATGGTCTCTCAGTCTAGTTCTGTAGGCTACACAATCATGGGGAAGACTGCTGACTTGACAGTTGTCCTAAAGATGACCATTGACACCTTGCACAAGGAGGGCAAGACACAAAAGGTCATTGCTAAAGAGGCTGGCTGTTCACAGAGCTCTGTGTCCAAGCACATTAATAGAGAGGCGAAGGGAAGGACAAGATGTGGTAGAAAAAAGTGTACAAGCAATAGGGATAACCGCACCCTGGAGAGGATTGTGAAACAAAACCCATTCAAAAATGTAGGGGAGATTCACAAAGAGTGGACTGCAGCTGGAGTCAGTGCTTCAAGAACCACCACGCACAGACGTATGCAAGACATGGGTTTCAGCTGTCGCATTCCTTGTGTCAAGCCACTCTTGAACAGGAGACAGCGTCAGAAGCTTCTCGCCTGGGCTAAAGACAAAAAGGACTGGACTGCTGCTGAGTGGTCCAAAGTTATGTTCTCTGATGAAAGTAAATTTTGCATTTCCTTTGGAAATCAAGGTCCCAGAGTCTGGAGGAAGAGAGGAGAGGCACAGAATCCACGTTGCGTGAGGTCCACTGTAAAGTTTCCACAGTCAGTGATGGTTTGGGGTGCCATGTCATCTGCTGGTGTTGGTCCATTGTGTTTTCTGAGGTCCAAGGTCAACGCAGCCGTCTACCAGGAAGTTTTAGAGCACTTCATGCTTCCTGCTGCTGACGAACTTTATGGAGATGCAGATTTCATTTTCCAACAGGACCTGGCACCTGCACACAGTGCCAAAGCTACCAGTACCTGGTTTAAGGACCATGGTATCCCTGTTCTTGATTGGCCAGCAAACTCGCTTGACCTATTTTGAGGAGGAAGATGCAATACGCCAGACCCAACAATTCAGAAGAGCTGAAGGCCACTATCAGAGCAACATGGGCTCTCATAACACCTGAGCAGTGCCACAGACTGATCGACTCCATGCCACTCTGCATTGCTGCAGTAATCCACGCCAAAGGAGCCCCAACTAAATATTGAGTGCTGTACATGCTCATACTTTTCATGTTCATACCTTTCAGTTGGCCAACATTTCTAAAAATCCTTTTTTTGCATTGGTCTTAATTGATATTCTAATTTTCCGAGATACTGAATTTGGAACTTTCATTAGTTGTCAGTTATAATCATCAACATTAAAAGAAATAAACATTTGAAATATATCAGTCTGTGTGTAATGAATTAATCTAATATACAAGTTTCACTTTTTGAATGGAATTACTGAAATAAATCAACTTGTCACGATATTCTAATTTTATGACCAGCACCTGTACTTTTGCATTAATAAGGTTTACACAATCCAAACACTATGGTTGAAAATTAAAGTACAGTGACAAAAGGCTGTGAAATGTACAAGAACTTAAATTTTAAGATAATTATAAGCACTTTACCTCCAATAGTAATGGGTTTGTATACTGCAAGGCAGCCATCTCCTGTTCAATCTCTGCCTGAGTCTTCTTTTTTACTTCTACTTTCTTTTCATCCTTTCGTTCCTTTGGGAGCTCACCAGGAGGCAAAGTAGGAACCTTATTCTCTGCCCAAGCCTGCAGCAATTCAAAAGTGAATCTTTAACTAAATGGACCAAAAATAAAATTTAAACAAAACCAATAACAGCTAATAGATTACCACAATAGAAATTCCAACACACATAACAATACTATCTTCAGATATCCTGAAAGATTCCAAAAGATACTATGACTATTTTCCTCTCATCATCTTTCATTTTTTATAAGTGAGATCAACTAAAAGCATGTAACAATATTCTTTTAAGTTAATTTATATCACATAATATTAAAAAAATGGTAAACCCTAAACATAAAATATTCCATATATGCATCATTTAAATAGCAGTCAAAGACAAGTAGCTCCATTTCAGCTTCTGTCTGAATTACTGAGGAGCTAAAAGGTCCCCAGAATGAGAAAAAGACAACATTCAAATTCAGTGACAGAGGATCTAAGGAAAAAGAAAAAGCTGGATGAAGAAAAGGAAGCTTACACAGCTAAAACAGAAAAACTCATTCAGAAAAACATGAGACATCTGCAATGGACTAGGCATAATTATTTGAGTCAGGTACTCTGGGCCTCAAGTGCTAGAAGGGGATTTGGACAAAACTAACACATTGAACTAATTTTTTAACGTATCTTTCCTTCTACTGCCACCTTCTTCCTATATGTACTCCCTCCACACCATCTACTACATTAACTACTCATACCACTTTAACTACAACAGCCAATATGACTCCACCTCTGACCATCAGAATTGGATGTCCATAACTGAAGATCAAGTAAGGAGACAACTGAGGAAGCTAAACACAGGAAAACCTGCAGGACCACTTGGAATCAGTCCTCAAACTCTTAAGGCCTGTGTTGACCAACTCTGTGCTGTCCTCTGTCCCGTATTCAGATTATCTCTAAAGCTCCAGAAAGGGACACAGTTGCTGCTGTAGAAAACATCCTGCATTTTTCATGTTCCCAAGAGTGCATGTGCTTCTTCACCTAATAACTACAGACCAGTGGCCCTTACATCATGAAGACCTTTGAGAGACTGCTGCCAGACTATATGAGTCTTCTTGTGGTAGAGCACATTGACGTACTGCAGTTTGCCTGTCAGACAAAGACTGGAGCGGAGGATGCAATTGTCTGTCGGCTCCACAAGGCTTAATCTCACCTGGACAAAACTGGCAGCAATGTGAGGATTATGCTTTTTGATTTCTCCAGTGCCTTCAAAACAATCCAGACAGCCCCGTTAAGAGGTAAGTTCATAGTAGTGCTGCGCGGTACGACAAAAATTCTGTATCACGGTATTTTTCAAAATTATACCCGTTTCACGGTATTCAACGGTATTTTTTTCCCCCATGCATGAGTGGATGTTAACCACATTTTCCACTGCAATTACTGCAGTAGACTGGCTAAGAATAACCTATTCCACTGTCATGAGAATTGTACATTGTACAAAAAAACATTTTAATGTGCACACAAGTATTAATACAGGTTTGCATGGCCCCATAAAGTGACAGTTTTCAAGGGGGTGGCATTAATGAAGGGAAAGAATCACATTGCATGACAGTTGCAGTCAAAATATAGAACCTTTTTATTGAACAAATTTTGCAGACAACTTAATTTATAATTTTGACAACATATTTTCAACCATCCAAAGAGGCATTGAGACTTAGTAAAATATCCAGAGGTGCTTGTCAAAAGTTGTATTGCACTGAAAAAGTCTTAGAAAAGGAATAAATAGTAAATATTTTTTGTAAACCAACTACACTTTCTGTTAATGTTAACAATCTCTGTCCACTGACACATTAGCTAAATGGAATGTAATGGCGTTGGTTATCTCGATCCACCACTTGCTTTTTTGTCGTAGGCAGTGCCTCTAGCAAATGCGTCTACAAGTGACGTCTGACTTTAGTGTCCTCTAGCTTTTTCAGTTTTACCTGAGGATGTGGAGGGTGCCAATCTTAGTTCCATACATTCATGGTACTACAAAGCATGTTGGCGGGTAAGCTGGTGCAGCAAATTGCTTGTGTTGCCACCTCCAGCGACAACTTTAGCTCGGCAGCATTTGCAGTAAATAGTTGTTTGGTCCACATCCAACCTTTTAAAACCAAAGTATCTCCAGACAACAGACACGGCTCCTTTTTTCGGCAAAAGTTCTTCTGTGTCATCATGTTCAACTTTATCGTTTGCTACAGCTTCAGTTTTGGAATATTCTCTGTCCATTTTCACATGCATGATTAGCGGTGTAGCAGTGAAAAAGGTCCTCCCTTAAACAGTATCCCGCTGCACTACGTTCCAAATGTTGTTTAGGCTATTTAAACCGGCGTTGCGGTATTAGAAAAATCCATATCATAACAAAAATAAACGGTTTTCGGTATGAACTGGTATACCTCCCAGCACTAGTTCATAGATATACAGGTGTGAGAACCTATGGAGGCCTGGACAATGGACTGTCAGTCCAGCAGACAGTTGTCTGTGAGATTCAAGGACTGTGTTTCTGAAACAGATGTGAGCAACACTGGAACACCACAAGGAAAAGTACTGTGTCTCTTTTTCTCTTCACTCGGTACACCTCAGACTATAAATATAACACCAGTTCATGTCTCTTGCAAAAACTCTCAACTGATTCTGCAGTTACTTATTGAGAAAAAGGATGAGACAGAATACAGGAGTCAGGTGGAGAACTTTGTTTTGTTGGTGCAAAGAGAATTGTCTGTATCTTAACATCAGCAAAACCAAGGAACTGGAAATTGACTTTTGCTGCACCAAAGAGCCTCCAAGTCTGTCACTACTCAGGGAGTGGATGTAGAGGTGGTGTGCTCAGGAGTGAATACTTGCAGGTTCACATCAATGACAGTATGGACTAATAAACACAGGGGAAGTATAAAAGAAAGGACAGAGTAAGGATTTTTTTTCTTATGAGACTGGGTTCTTTTAACATGGCAAGTAAGAGCTTTCACATCCTCCAAAATTCTGTGATTGCCAGTGCAACTTTCTATGTTGTAGTGTGCTGGGGGTAACATCACTTCAAGAGATGCTCAATTAATCAATAAGTTAATTTAAGGGGTGGGCACAGTTATGGAAGACACAAACTAGACCCCCTGGAGGTAGAAGCAAAGGAAGAAAAAAAAAAAATCAAAAAACTGAGTGTCATTATGAACAATCCAGCACATCCTCTCTATGACGTACTACCAATTAGCACTTTCAGCTATTATTCAGAAGAAGTGAAACAAGAAATGCTACTGGTGCTCCTTTATACCAACAGACATGTGCCTGTATAATGCCTCACTGTTACTGTGAAGTCAGAAATTTCCTTTCTTTTGTAATTTTCTACCTTTTAAGTCATTCTGGTGTGTGTTCAAACCAGTGTGTGTGTGTGTGTGTGTATATATATATACTGTGTATATATATTTATTTATTTATTTGTTTATCTATTTATTAAAGAGCTTCTGTTAAATTTTTATTTGTCTGGTATGTATAAAATAGTAAATGCAACTTTGACAGAAAACAAACTTAATGAATGGCATTTTTTAGAAAATGTTAATGTACATTTAAAATTTACCCTGTGAATTGAATTATGTCTGGCAATAGACTAATATTTTCCCTCATCTATGACCCCGAAACAGAACTTGAGATGAAATATCAGATTTCATTACAGTAATCCCTCGCTATATGGCGCTTCGCCTTTCGCGGCTTCACTCCATTGCGGATTTTATATGTAAGCATATTTAAATATATATCGCGGATTTTTCGCTGCTTCGCGGGTTTCTGCGGACAATGGGTCTTTTAATTTCTGGTACATGCTTCCTCAGTTGGTTTGCCCAGTTGATTTCATACAAGGGACGCTATTGGCAGATGGCTGAGAAGCTACCCAGCTTACTTTTCTCTTTCTCTTGCGCGGACTTTCTCTGATCCTGACCGTAGGGGGATTGAGCAGGGGGGCTGTTCGCACACCAAGACGATACGGACGCTCGTCTAAAAAGATTATCTTCACGTTTCTATCTTTTGTGCAGCTGCTTCCTGAACCGACATGCCCGGTGCTTCGCATACTTAAAAGCTCGAAGGGCACGTATTGATTTTTGCTTGAAAAACAAACTCTGTCTCTCTATCTCTTCCTGCTCCTGACGGAGGGGGTGTGAGCTGCCGCCTTCAACAGCTTTGTGCCGGCGGTGCTTCACATACTTAAAAGCAAACAGCCCTATTGATTTGTTTGCTTTTTTTCCTCTCTCTTTCTGACATCTGCTCCTGACTTGAAGAGGAAGATATGTTTGCATTCTTTTAATTGTGAGACGGAACTGTGATCTCTGTCTTGTCATGGAGCACAGTTTAAACTTTTGAAAAAGAGACAAATGTTTGTTTGCAGTGTTTGAATAACGTTCCTGTCTCTCTACAACCTCCTGTGTTTCTGCGCAAATCTGTGACCCAAGCATGACAATATAAAAATAACCGTATAAACATATGGTTTCTACTTCGCGGATTTTCTTATTTCGCGGGTGGCTCTGGAACGCAACCCCCGCGATGGAGGAGGGATTACTGTATTTCCTCCTCCTAAATTGGGACAAAAAGTAACTTCCAGCTTATCTTATGATATAGTACTAGGCCAGAATAACAAAACATCATCTAATAATATAATAATAATTCTTTACATTTGCATTTGCTTTTCTCACTACTCAAAGCGCCATCCACAAAGGAAGGACCCGGTGTAGTTTTCCCATTTCGAACAGTTGTGATGAACGCAAAAAAAAAAACAAAAAAAAAAAAAAACTTAAATATTTAACTGAAATCCCAGTGCGCAATTTTTAAAAGTAGTGGGTGCCTACGTATAAAAAACAAAAAATTAATATTCAATGATGTATGGTGTTGCTGCTGTAAAAATCCGGAAGACATGAGCTATATAAAGGCGGCATATTTATCTATCTGTCAGTGGCTAGGTTACTGATTAAATGTAACATATAAGAAAAATGTGGCATACTGTAGAATACAAGGCACTTTTGAGTGAAATGGAGGCTGCATTATTGATTAAATCTAACGTATTAAAAAAAAAAAAAAAAAGTGACATATTGTAGAATATGAGACACCCTTGAGTCAAATGTAGTCTACAGTACATTTAAATATTCCCAGACTGCAAACAGTACTGTTAGCAGTTCACCCCAAATTTGAGAAACTGCTCAAGTACACAAGAAAAACAAATATTTTCCTACACAAGTTATCCAAATACATTCCAATTTTAGCTGTCAAGAACATGGAAATGTAGCTTTATTCACCATCCTAACTGCTACTAAATTATTACTGAGCATAACAACCAAAAAATTGTGTTTGGCAATGCTGTAGTAATGCTTCAACTTGCTACTAGCTGATATTGTTAAAATAGTGGGATGTGAAAAGTGGGCAGTTACCCTATGCTAAAATAATGTCCATGTTTGAAGTAAAGTTAATCCTTCAATTTGCAACAAAATATGAAATCAGTTGTTTTCTCAGGTCAGTTATGTAATCTAATATAGTCTATTCACCAAGTATCAAACTCACTAAATTTGCTTTTCTTCAGAGTTATAGAAACTGGAACCTGTCCTGACTACATGGGATACAAGGCAGGAACCAACCATAAACTAATTTGAGAGCTAACAAAAAACATCTCCACATCACCACAATACCCATATGTGTTTTTGCAGAATTTGAAAAAAAAGTAGCAGTTGATAGTTATGCCAATGTTAAAACCTCAGCTACTATTTTAAACTGCACCCAGCACACTGCTTTCATTGCTATGTAATGTATATATAAATGCACATACACACAGATTGACATGATAGTAATGCATAATACAAATAGAGGCATGTGCACAGTAATTAATATTTCTCAAAAACACAGATGCCTTTAAAATTGATCCCTAAGCCTACTGCCTTAATAGCAAGTTTCATTTATACAGTATATTAATAAAAAAGTTCACAGTTCTACTTAATAATGCAAATGTGTCAGGACACGAATCATAATCCACAAATGACAATAGATAATATCATAAATACTCATTTACAATTTAGTAGACACTACCTGCTGGAATTGTGCTGGGATGGGTTTGGCATAAGGAACCTTCTTCTGTGGGACTTTCTTCTGATCCTTCTGCATTACTTCTTCCATTCCCCAATCTAGTCCAGGGATTGTCATCTCAGTCTCAGTTGGCTCCTCTTTACCTGCTAACATAAATAACACAAATAGAACCTCCAAGTATTTTCCAAGAACCTAAATTTCTTATTACAATACACAAAATAAAAAAAAACTCACCAGCTTGTTCCTGCTCCATAGCCATCTTTAACTGTTCTGGAATCCCCATACCTGGTATGGCAGCCAAATTATTCGGCTCAATGTCATCTAGAATCATAAGACATGAAATGCAAGTTTAAAACTTTCCTACTTCTCAGTCAACATATATAAGCAGACATTTTATAATATAAATTTACAGCAGATATCAAAGGCTACTAGTGTGTTTTCTTTTACATGTTATATGCCAAATGGGCATTATACTGTACTATACGTAGAAGGAGAGAGAGACAGTCTTACAAAATCAGCAGATGTTGCAATTGTTGGAGAGGAGATATTCACGCAAGAACAGACTAAACTGGAAGCCTGGGGGTTTAAAGTCTAATGCCCTGGTCACTACATCACACACTTGCTGTTCCACCTAGAAAGCTTGTCATGTCTGTATACATACAGAGCAGTTCATTCTTCTACCAATATTCAAGATGTTCAGATACTGCTCTGCTGCTTTAATTTAGGTATAGCTGATGCAGAAGACTTAATACAAATACATGCTTATTACTGGAGGAACACTCTTTTAACGTCCATGTGACCTTTTCTTCAATCACTACAGCTTTATTTTCACATCACAAAGACTTACATCAATCGAGCTGAAATTTGTGTGCACAGTAATGGAACATCTTTCTCATCTTATCTTTTGCTTGATAAAAAAACAGTTTTCAGAAAAATAGAGCTATGCTACTTAATCAACACTGATGTGACAAAACCTTTCATTTAAGTACTTTGGTGTTAATCCCTGTCTGTAAAACCCAATGGTCAACAAAACTAATATCAATGTCAAAGAGTGGAAAAATGGGCTAAGAAAGGAAGAAGTTGTATCAAGGCTGAACAGATAATCATAAAAAAAATCTTTCTGCACAGGTTTCAGTTTTAGAAGAGCAATTCACACACCACAAGTGACTAATCAGATATAAAAATATTCAAGATAATTCTTATAATTTCTTTTTCTAAGACAAAAAGAGGTGTACTTCAGAGCAGAGGGAAAATAAAATGTCTAAAAATGTAATTTGCTTCCATCACAAACCCTTACAACACAAAGAGAGACTGCTAAAAACAACACCACAAAAGAAAATAGTTGCAAGAGAGCCAAAAATGTACCATATTCTACACCATCTTCTGACATTCCTGGCAAGAGGTTTAAATTGTATCTGTCCCTCATTTTGTCCCCAGGTCGATTCCGTGTCCAGAATTTACTATGAAGGAAAGAGAGGATGTTCAAAACCATAACAGGCAATTAAGTCTAAGATATTTTTGTAGGAAATGAAGACGGACACATAAACACGTTCATTGCTTTTGTGCTTATGGATGCATTACACACAAACTTCCTAGCACACTTGATCTTACCTTGTATGGTCATTAGACCCAGAACAAAGAATGTGACCAAGAGGGTGCCATGCCAAACTCCAAATCATTCCTTCATGAGCCATTTCCATGCCTCCCACTTCTTTTTCAACACTAAAAGAAACGAATACATTAAATCTTACCAGTGATAAATCTTTTTGTCACTTCTGCAGTTATTTGCTTTAAATTGAAAAATTAAATTATGCTAAAAGTAGAAAATCACAAGCAACTTTTGACCCAAGGCCAGCCAGTTTGACAAAATCAACAAAATTTACATACACTAAATGAACTGAATAAAAAATATGAAAAACAATATATGTTTGGAAACATTTTCCAATGAAAATGGATACTGACAAAAACCTGTACTTATCACATAATTCCAATTCTACATATTTCTGAAAATACTGGCTTCTTGTATTCAAACCACATATTATTAAATAAAACTGTATATTCTAACAAACTGACTTACTTTCACAGAAAAGGGAAGTTTCAGAAACCAATATGATTTTAGGCTAGGGTTAAAAAACTAGTTTATGCAATTAACATTTTTAACACAACAAACAAGATGAAACATGACAATAAAAACATCTATAGTTGGATGAATAAAGTAACAGAAGATCTGAAGGAGATACAGGACCAACCTGTATGGAGAAGGCTGATAAAGCTCATCAACCCCACATAGAAGTGGGAACAGATGAAATGAAGATGATGATGCGATTAGTTCATGTCATGGTTAAGCCAACAGTTGCTGTTATTCTAAGCATTTGACTTAAACAAGAAAAAGTATTTTCAAAATATTTTATTCATTAATATTTTTAACTAATAATATAACTTATCTGTTCTAGCTTATGAGATACATTTGCCTAAACTGTGTTACTGTAAGTCCTGCATACAAATGATATATGACTAACCTTGGCCATAATGGGGTCTAAATGAAGTGAGAACTTCGCAGTTATAAGAACTTGAAAAGTCTGCAAAGATCAAATCATAACATCCTAAAATTGGATTCAGTGCAGGATATATAGCATTTCAAATTTATATTGATTTTACAGCCAGAGTTGTTTCATTAGCTTATAACTTCCACAGCTTTTTGCATGAGCTGCAGCAGCTCAAAGTTGAAAACTATGGCTAATGGGCATTTTTAAAATACAAGATGCTTGATATTAACTGTATCAAAAACTGGAGGGAGTGATTGCAGACAGTTTCGACAGCAAAAGATCATCATTTAAGTGGTATCACTTAAAGAATTTGAAACATTTGATTTAATGTTCTTCATATTAAAGCACTTTCAAATTAAGATTCATAATTGATAAAACAGCACCTATAATCAGATGTCTTAGCAATGCAGTGTTGTCAAATTTAGAAATACAGACTTTACTTTTTTTCTAGATGGAGTAAAGAGTGACTCATTAGAACATTGTTGTGAAAGGCTTACATGCTATACATCCTAGCACCAACTGCCATTCCAATTAAGCATTTTATTTATTTAATATTTGTTTTTTTTTGTTTTTTTCTTCAATTGTGGTATGGATGAAAATGAAATCAAGCCCAGTTTCTGCCACTACCTGCTGGTCCAGTATACTTAATTAGATTCTTCAACAGTTATGGGTTTCAATAAAAAATGTTTTATAGGTATGCAAACAATAATACAATTTATGAACACATTTAAACATTAAGGAAACAGGAAATGTCATTTTAGGTTTGTATATTGTTGCCTTAAAAGTAATGTGTATGGACTAGCTATAATAATGGAGACTAACCCTTTAATATTATTATTCAGACTGCTGTGTGGTTCAACCTGATTGGTGAATCAATACAAGCCAGAAAACAGAACAGGAAAGAGCTATGTCTTGTATTGTGTTTTCTTAACAAAGGTACCATACGCACGCAAATGAGGTTGTTCACTGTGTAAGTGAGGGAGAGAAGCTGTACTTTGAGCAACAGAGGTGAATACTTGCAAATAAAAGTATCTGAAAAGCAGAGAATTAAAATGTGCTACAATGGATAAAATGAGCATCTATGTTAATTATGTGAATCATTACTTTAATTACATTAATAAGTAATATGTATGTTTATTTGTGGGGAAAAAGGTTCTGGTCTGAAAAGTATGCACAAATAAGAAAACTGCAATAATTTTATTTATACAGTGAAACTGATTTTAGCCATATTAGTCCACTCCTAGTATAACTTAAAGAAAATGTCAAAAATTGTGATTGCTCTCTCTACCAAAATTATACTCAGGGAATATAATTTGCTACATTCCATCAAACTGCTAGTTAAAGACTTGGACTGCATCTAGAAATGTATAGCCTCGGTGGACACCTGGGGCCATTTTTAAGAATGGCTTGGATTTTAAGAAAGATGGTTTGAAAGTTGTTACGCTTATCAATATGGATATTTATTTAAACATGTTGTTTTATTGCCTTTTGATTCTATCTAAATTACTTTTGTTTAACACTTTCTTTTTACCTGTACAGAGCTGATCTTCAGCTTTTGTAATGCGGTGCTTTCATAAGAAATGTCACACACAGAAAAAATTTATTTTTAGGAGGCAATGTCCAGTTTTTAACTCTGGGATATGAAACTGCTAACTGAGGGATCTTCTTGGTTTGAACCAGCATATCCTTGAGACCACAGGCCACTGTATTACACAGTTGAGACAGGATTTCTACAAACGTCTAATAACTTAATCAGTTTGCCAATTAACAAACATAAAATCACTGAACCCTATGTCTACTGTTTTTTTTTTTATAGTTTTTAACTCAGATCTTAGAAGTTACTTAAATCTTATCTCTGATACGAGTTTAATCAATCGATGTAGAGTAAAAAAAGACTTTCAATTTCATAATTAATTTGGCCTATTTTTCTTCCATAATGGTTTCCCACTTCTCTTCCTCAACTGGAGTACTTTAGAAACATTAGAAGAATCTAGACGAAAACAGGCCATTAAGCCAAACAAAGCTTGCCACTCCAATTCACTTAATTCTTCCAAAATAACAAAGTGCAGTTTTGAAATTCCCTCAAGTCCTACGGTCTACCACACTACTTGGTAACTTATTTCATGTATCTATGGTTCTCTATGTAAAGAAAACTGTCCTAATGTTTGTGTGAAATTTAACGTTGACATGTTTCCAGCTGTGTCCAATGTTCTTGATGACTTAATTTTAAAGTAACAGTCTTGATCCACTGTAGTAATTCTGCACATAATTGTAAACACTTCAATCATGTCTCCTCTTAATCTTCGTTTGCTTCAACTGAACATTCATTTCAAAATAGGCTGGCAAAACTGAATACTTTTAAAGAACAATATTTAGTCCACAGCAATTTCATGCAGTTTTATTTTATCTGAAATGAACAAATGATCTCTGGGTAGGATCAGTTTAAAAAAATAATAAATAAAAAAGGTAATTTGGCTACCAATTCAGTCAATTTCAAATAAAACATATAGCCAATATAATTCAACTTCAAATTAAAACAAGAAACTTCGAGCATTCATTTAATAATTCAATTAACATAGAAGACACAACTAACCAAGTATTAAAACAACACTTCATATTAAAGGAATACTCTATCCAAAAATTATATTTTTTATGTGTTAACTATAACTATATACCTGGTGGCATGGATCGTGAACTATCTTACAGACAGACCTCAGTATGTGCATCTTGGGAACTGCAGGTCTGACATTGTGGTCAGCAGCACTGCAGGGGACTGTGCTTTCTCTGGTCCTGTTCAGCCTATATACATCAGACTTCCAATACAACTCTGAGTCCTGTCACATGCAAAAGTTTGCTGACGACACTGCTATCGTGGGCTGTGCTATCGTGGACTATCAGGAGTGGGCAGGAGGAGGAGTATAGGAACCTAATCAAGGACTTTGTTAAAAGGTGCGACTCAAACTACCTACACCTGAACACCAGCAAAACCAAAAAGCTGGTGGTGGATTTTAGGAGGACCAGTCCCCTCCCAGACCCCGTGATTATCAGAGGTGACTGTATGCAGAGGGTACAGACCTATAAATACCTGGGAGTGCAGCTGGATGATAAATTGGACTGGACTACCAATACTGATGCTCTGTGAAAGAGAGGACAGAGCCGACAATACTTCCTTAGAAGGCTGGCATCCTTCAACATCTGCAATAAGATGCTGCAGATGTTCTATCAGATGGTTGTGGCGAGCGCCCTCTTCTACACGGTGGTGTGCTGGGGAGGCAGCATAAAGAAGAGGGACGCCTCATGCCTGGACAAATTAGTGAGGAAGACAGGCTCTATTGTAGGCATGGAGCTGGACAGTTTGACAACTGTGGCGGAGCGACGGGCGCTGAGCAGACTCCTGTCAATCATGTAGAATCCACTGCATCCACTGAACAGTATCATCTCCAGACAGAAGAGCAGCTTCAGTGACAGACTGCTGTCACTGTCCTGCTCCACTGACAGACTGAGGAGATCGTTTCACCCCCACACTATGCAACTCCCCAGTTCCACCCAGGGGGGTAAACGTTAACACTATACAAGGTTATTGTCTGTTATACCTGCCTCACTCTCTCCACCTTGCACTTCTTTTTAACTTGCACTGTGTTTTTAATCACTCTTTAATTAATATTTTTATCAGTATGCTGCTGCTGGGAGTATGTGAATTTCACCTTGGGGATTAATAAAGTATCTATAATTTAGATAGAATCAAAAGGCAATCTACAACATATTTGTAGTGGTGGAGGAGAAATATTTTTAATCTCATGTTTTCTTGGAGAACAGACAAAGTTTGATTAAACAAGACTCAATGGCAACCAACGCTAGACACCAACAAACTATATCTTAAACATCCATGAAAAAATCCTTAGAAAAAAAATCTCAGATTACTCGTGTTACATAATCTACAAATCAAGTCAAGTCATGTGCTGAAAATGAGCAAAATGCATGCCTCTTCATACAGGCTTGCTTTTTAAATACAGTACTCTTGACCATTAAAGAAGAAGAGGAGGGTCTGAGGTGGGTCTTCAATTGATAAATGCACTACTTTCACTTTCTAGTGTTATGTATTTATCAATATTTTAGCAACATCAAATAATCAATATCCATATTACTAACCGAGAATGCTAAACCGGATGATGGACGCAGGCACATCCGGCAATGGGCCGTAGCTGCAAAAAGACGTACTGCGCAGGCGCAAAAAGAGTCCGCGAGAGTCGGCTGAGGAGCCGAGAAAGGCGGACAAAAGAGTTGCGAGAGAGGCGGATGAGGAGAAAGGCGGACAAAAGAGGGTGACAGAGGCGGATGAGGGTCCGCGAGAGGCGCAGGCACAAAAACAGTCCGCGAGAGTCGGAGAAAGGCGGACAAAAGAGGGCGACAAAGGCGGATGAGGGGCCGCGAGAGGCGGACAAGACCACAGACAAAAGGAGTGAGCACATACAAAAAGGAGTCACAGAAATGAGGCGCAACAAGCACCGAAAAAAGGAAAAGGCACATAAAAAAGTAGTCAAACGCGGGCAAAGCACGAAACACATTGCACACGAAACTAAACACACCAAAAAAAAAAGAACAGACGAGCGCACAACAGCAAGGCACGACCACACCCCCCCCCCCGCCCTACAGGCACGGGACGGGACGGGACACACACCAAGAGGGGGATTCAACAAGCCCATGGAAGACAAAAAAAAAGAACACAAAACCACCCCACAGACCCTACAAGCAAGGGACGGGACACACACAAAGAAGGGGATTCAAACAAGACACAGGAACACAAAAAGAAAGAAGACGCTCGCGCAACAACAATCCCCCCCACACATCCATAAGAAGTGACACCCAAAGCCACATATTCTAAAGTGAACGTCGACACCTTCACACTAGGCAGCATAGGTGTCGGCATAGGTGTCAGCATAGGTGGATGTCCTTTCAATAAAGCACTATTAACCGTTCAACTGCAGAAAAGGATACATATTAACAGTGAGTGCGATCCTCCTTATTACTTATCCATATTTCGCATGCTGAGAAAGAAACAAGTCATGAATACACGGTCACGGGTACAAAACGATTCGGAAAGGATAACGGGAACAAACACACGAACACGAAAGAAACAAGAAAATAGACGGCGGCGCATAAAACGCGCTTCTGAAACACCGGGAGAAAAAATGTCTCGGATCAAAAAACGCAAAGCACAAGTGACACCGTTACAGAGACGTGCCCAAATGGACAGACGCAATTAACGTAGACGCATTCAGCGCGCGTGTCAAAGTGCTGCATCGAAAGAAGCACGATTTCAAACCGAAAGAGCTCGCGTATCAGACATACAAAAAAGGGAGCGAAGAGACAGAATAAATGAACGGAGACGTGAACAACGCGCAAATGAACTGACAGAAAAAAAAAAAGCAAGACGCGAAAAGCACCAAGCTCAAATGACCGATGATTATCGCATCTGCTACAACCGGAGTGGCAGCAAATCTGTTAATAAATGGTCGTACATGTCACTCAATATTCAAAATACCGGTCCCAATCACAGAGACATCAGTATCCACTATGAACATTCACAGTAGCAATGCCCGAGACATCCGTCTTGCAAAACTGATAATTATTGATGAATGTACAATGGCATCCAGTCACTTACTCAACACCATTGATAAACTTCTACAAACGTTGATGAATAATAATATTCCATTTGGAGGAAAAGTTCTTTAATTAGGAGGAGATTTTAGACAATGCTTGGCTATTGTTCCACATGCCATGCGCTCAGCTATTGTTCAGTCCACCTTAAAATACGCAGACAATTGGCATTGCTTTAAAACAATACAGTTGGTACAAAACATGTGATGTCCAGATCCAGAATATAACAGTTGGCTAATACAACTGGGAAATGGTACACTCACAAATACAGATGGACTTCACCCAGATATTATTTCAATTCCACAATCCTTTATCTCAGACGACTTAGTAAAAGACATATTTGGAACAGCAATCACATTAGACCAAATACCCCTTTTAACACAACGCACTATATTATGTCCAAAAAATATTAATGTTAATCACATTAATAACCAGGTCATTTCATTACTTCCTGGAGAGACACAGATCTTTCTAAGCTCTGACAAAGTTGACTCTGATGACGACAATGAACATATAAATTTCCCCTTAGAATATCTGAACACTATTAACCCAGCCGGATTACCACAACACAACCTTGCCCTTAAAAACGGAACAATAATCATGCTATTAAGAAACCTTAACACAAAACAGGGTTTATGCAATGGCACACGGTTAGTCGTCAACACCATGACACGCAATGTTATTCAAGCAACAGTTCTTACAGGATCACATGCTAACAATACTGTTCTCATTCCTAGAATTGACCTTACAAGTTCTGACCTAGAATTACCTTTTACATTCAAATGGCGACAGTTCCCCATTAAACCTGCATTTGCCATGACCATCAACAAATCACAAGGACAAACCATGGACAAGGTTGGCATCTACCTCTCTGAACCCGTTTTTGGACATGGACAACTTTATGTTGCCTTCTCACGTGTTCGACGTTCATCTGACGTTAGAGTTAAAATTATAAATGATCCATGCCAAGGAACACTCATTCAAGGACAAGACACCATCTTTACTACTAATGTTGTGTACAAAGAAATATTCCAATAAAACATTAATATATGCCAAACACTCTATTTGTTATTTCTATGCGCATCATCCAAAGCTGCACACTATTCTATATCTAATTCATACATCTCACTCTTTGTCATGTCCCAACGCCAGGGGTTGGCGAGCGAAGCGAGCAGGGGGCGGAGCCCCCTAGTACTGTATATATTAAAAAAGAATTATTTTAGAGGAAAGCATTCCTCTGACTATTTAGTCAGTGGAAAATAAAGCAGTTCAATAAACCAAACACAGATGGAGCAAAGGTCCACTGCAGGCCTTGCGTGCACACACACACACACTCTTCTATACTTAGTTACATCAAGCCAATAAATATAACAAATCTTTGTAATGTGGGAGAGAAATCAGAATATTTCTGGTACTGTATATAGGGCAGTGCTATTCACTATATAATGCATTTTTACCCTACTCTAGTTATCTGTGATATAGTGCCTTTTTATCTGTTATTTTTATTCATGTTAATTGACTGTTACAAGATACTGTATGTATTGGGTCAATACTTCGAAATACTATTTGGCTTTTTTCATATTGCCTACTATGATTACGGCATCTACTGTAACTGCAGTACTACTGAAGCTGTGTATTGAGCTCTTTGAATGGATAAGAGTACACAAACTTGAATGCTTCCACAGTTCAGCACACAGACACTTTCATCTTAAAACTTCATCCAGGCCTGTTAAGAATAAAGTTGTATCACAAAGGACTACTATAATGTAGTGTACATCTCTACACAAGGCACTTAATGTAAAGGTTGACATATATAGGAGAGTAGCTATAACATAACAGCATGGACTGTAAATACTAGAACAGCTATTGCCAATGGACAGTCCTATTAAAAATCATTTAAGTGGCTGCAGAGTACAATACTCAAATCCACTGTATTGATAATAGAATGGCAAAAGCAAAGTGTTTCACAAGTATGCAAGGAGATTGAGATTGAAAAGGAGAGCTGGCGATTTTTTGTCTTATTTTTCAGAAAAACTAATGATTTAGTACTGTACATTACCTAGACTGAATGATTCACTAAATAAAACACTTATAACACATAACAGATAGGTTAACTGACTTCATTGCAGTAAATAATGTATTTTGACATGATTTTCAGATGTATATTTATAAAAATTAAAAAACAAATCCATTACAGTAGGCTAAACATATACAGTAGCTTCCACCCAAGCCCTCCAGAACTTACCCACCCTTGGGCTAACTACTTGGGGAAGACATACGGATGTTACACTAGAATACAGTGCCACTCCACATCTTAAGAACCATAATGGAATTTGAAGTTAAAGTGAAAAATATAATTTATAGACTTTAGTGGAGAAGAAGTGTACTGGTGCCGATATTTAAGAATAAGGGGGATGTGCAGAACTGTAGTAACTACATGGGGATAAAATTGATGAGCCACAGCATGAAGTTATGGGAAAGAGTAGTGGAAGCTAGGTTAAGAAGAGAGGTGATGATTAGTGAGCAGCAGTATGGTTTCATGCCAAGAAAGAGCACCACAGATGCGATGTTTGCTCTGAGGGTGTTGATGGAGAAATATAGAGAAGGCCTGAAGGAGTTGCATTGCGTCTTTGTGGACCTGGAGAAAGCATATGACAGGGTGCCTTGAGAGGAGCTGTGGTATTGTATGAGGAAGTCGGGAGTGCCAGAGAAGTATGTAAGAGTTGTACAGGATATGTACAAGGGAAGTGTGACTGTGGTGAGGTCTGCAGTAGGAGTGACAGATGCATTCAAGGTGGAGGTGGGATTACATCAGTGATCTGCTCAGAACCCTTTCTTATTTGCAATGGTGATGGACAGGTTGACAGACGAGATTAGACAGGAGTCTCCGTGGACTATGATGTTTGCTGATGACATTGTGAACTGTAGCGATAGTAGGGAGCATGTTAAGGAGACCCTGGAGAGGTGGAGATATGCTCTAGAGAGGAGAGGAATGAAAGTCAGTAGGAACAAGACAGAATACATGTGTGTAAATGAGAGAGAGGTCAGTGGAATGGTAAGGATGCAAGGAGTAGAGTTAGCGAAGGTGGATGAGTTTAAATACTTGGGATCAACAGTACAGAGTAATGGGGATTGTGGAAGAGAGGTGAAAAAGAGTGCAGGCAGGGTAGAGTAGGTGGAGAGCAGTGTCAGGAGTGATTTGTGACAGACTGATATCAGCAAGAGTGAATGGGAAGGTCTATGGGACGGTAGTGAGACCAGCTATGTTAAATGGGTTGGAGACGGTGGCACTGACCAGAAAGCAGGAGACAGAGCTGGAGGTGGCAGAGTTAAAGATGGTAAGATTTTACTGGATGTGACGAGGATGGACAGGATTAGAATGAGTACATTAGAAGGTCAGCTCAAGTTGCACGGTTGGGAGACAAAGTCAGAGAGGCGAGATCGCGTTGGTTTGGACATGTGCAGAGGAGAGATGCTGAGTATATTGGGAGAAGGATGCTAAGGATAGAGCTGCCAGGCAAGAGAAAAAGTGGAAGGCCTAAGAGAAGGTTTATGAATGTGGTGAGAGTGGACATGCAGGTGATGGGTGTAACAGAACAAGATGCAGAGGACAGAGACATATGGAAGAAGATGAGCCGTTGTGGCAACCCCTAACGGAAGCAGCCAAAAGAAGAAGAATAGTATTCAAGTTTAAACTGACACAACGCTGAAAACTTGTCATAGATACACATTACAGCTAGATTATTTATATATATATATATATATATATATATATATATATATATATAGATATATATAGAGAGATAGATATATAGATATATATATATATATATATATATATAGATATATATATAGATATATATATAGATATATATAGATATATATATAGATATATATATATATAGATATATATATATATATATAAATGAGGCATAATATGTGACAGCATAGGAACAGTAAAAAAAATATTTACTTACCCTGTGTGCCAGAAAAGGAGGGAACCATCTGAGCCACCACTCGCAAAAAGACCCTCATGTACAGGATGCCATGCAACAGCTGAATGGGCAAGCAGACAACACAGAAGTATAACAGTTTATTACACCAACATTCCTTTATTAAAACACTTGGTATTTAACAGTTTGCAACCCCCATTACCTTTTAATAACTATTGTAAAGGACTGTATTAAAAAAAACTGATAACTATTGTAAAGGACTGTATTAAAAAAAACTGACAGAAAGTAAATCAAACATGGAAAAGTGAAAGGTTTTGTGGTATCATAGCTGTCTACAATTCATGCAGAAGACACCGATATCTTACAAATGTGTGGTCCTCCACTCCTTGAACCTTTCCTACTAAATATACTCAGCAAACTATTAAACATATGAAATAGGATTTAGGGGTAACAATATAAGCTTTCCCAACAGACCTTTTCTCAGTTAATTCATTCCATAACCAAGATAGGAATTACAAAGTAAACATAAGTTCATTATTTGGAAAGAACAAAATTTAAACACTATCTGAAACTTTTCACCACTCTAGAATACCTTTGCATAGTTACCACGTGCTTTGAACATACCGCATATTCAAAGTAAGTCATGCTACATATGGAGGCTGTACTGAATTTAGTGCTGAAATGCAGTAAGGATGAGTAACTAATTAAATGAAATCAAATTCCAGATATTTGAACATTTGCAATAATTTATTACCAGCTAGCAAGAAGAAGGGAGAGCTCAAGAGGCCAATTGAGTTACTCAAGTAATCAGTACAAATGAGGATACAATATCAAATATTTACATAGCAATTAAGCTGTACATGGAAAGAAAAACTTTTGGAAACATTTTAAGAACCACCACCATTCATAAACAGAACTTCAAAATACAGAAATAAGAACAAGAAAGCTAACATTAGCAGAAACATGAACATAACTGCATTACCAAGAAAAGAGGGTTCCTTGGACCATCCTCTGCATTTACCTGTAGCTTCTTTCTTGTGTCCCCTGAACACCTGCAGTTCTTCTTTTAAGTTACGTATATCAAAGAGCTTGCAAAGGTGATCACGTGAAGCTGTTAACAGCCAGTTGCCATTCAGATTCCACTTGACTTCCATTACTGTATTCTTGTGGGCATGTCTATGAGGGGAAAAAAAGGCATTCCCATTACATGTGAAAATTCTTTCAGAATTTCTGCAACACTGAGAACAACATATAACAAAAATATTATCTGGTTTAGAATATAGTGTGGATAACTAGGATAAAATTTCAGCATAAATCTATATATATACTGTATATAGTGACAAATGTTTAAACACTGACTGCAAGATTATGCATGCCAAAATTAATTGCGTTCTAATGTGTTAACTAAAATGAGCATGATGTATTGCATTTGAATGGTTTTATCATGTTATAATTAAAAACATCAACAAAATGATTGATTGCTTTTCACTACAATGTGCAATTTTTGTGTCAGTTTAAAATACAATACAAAAGCGCATTGCATTTTCACATTAGATTGCATTTAAGTTTGGCACAAATAATCTTCCTTACATGGTTCTGACACCCTTTATGAAATTATTGAACATGTCTAATTTCCATTAAAAATTTTCTAATGACAAATTTTTCAGAGGGTTTTATGTTTGAACTTACAGGGTTGCTAAACTTTGTCCAGTTTTAGGATCCCAAAACTTGATTGGCTGCTGGCTATCTTTACTCCCTGAGACCACCAGACCTTTTGTAGGGTGCCAATCAACACATTTCACATCAGCCCCATGTCCTGCAGAGAAATTGAAATACAATTCATTGAAAAATAATGAAGGTTTTTTGTGAAGTATAAAACTGACGCTAGCATGTTTAAGGTATACACTACTACTCTTGAAAATATTGCCACATAAAACCATAAATGAAGAGAAAACAATGTATTAAGCAAACTAAATACATAGTCACAATTATTGGGGAATGCTTATCACAAGACTGTGAACATCAAAGAACCTCTGTGGTTGATTACATTTTCTAGATTGAGTGTTGTTAATAGTATAACTGAAACCCAAATGGTGTCATAATCAAAACTATCCGATTTATTAGAAAAGTGGCACATTGAACATAAATGTGGTATAGGATAGATGTAAACAGCAGTAATTATTTTTTTTAATAAACTGGGTGGAGGTCTGCTCAGAATGTAAAAATTTGTGCATGTGTGTCTGAATGTTTAGCCTTGTGATTTTTACACTTAGATAAATAACACAATTATTTACATTCACTTGACATCACCCAGGTTGGCTCTGGGTCCATTTAGTTTTTTATTGTTCCCATCATATTTTGCTGTTTTAAAGTATCACCAAAAATAACATTTTTCAATTAAAAATAAATCAGGCTAGATATGTACCAAGTTAAAGGTCATACTGCAACATAGAAAATGTAATTATGTCTTAATGTGATTTGAAAATTGGATAGTTAATAGCTTTTACATGATATTTAAAATTCTTGACAACATTAGTAGTATTGGCCTCCAAGAAAATGTTTGAGCTATCGCTAAAACACAGCCATTACGTGTATAGTAATACTATGAACTCTACTAAAATTCATAAGGACCACCCCTGTCTACCTGCAGACTGACAATGTCTAAATGCATCTGTTTCCCTATTACCAACTAAATCAATGGGCAAATTGAAGGGTCAGAGAACTATGAAAATGGCACTTTAGACTGGAGGACAAAAAGCCTAAGGCAGTTTTGCGTTTTATCTGTAAATTATTAAAGTTGGAACTAAAGATGTTTATAGTTATATATACAGTACACTGTATTAGTTAAGTCACTAGGTTTATTATTTACAACTCTAAATGCACTTGCTTAACAAAACTTGGGAAGTTAAGTAAAATTAAGAAATCTGTTTTGTAACAAATGCTTGCTGAGAGTTTGACTATACTTAACAAGAAGGCAAAACAAAAAAAAAAAACAGAGAATACAAAGCATTCTAGAGGTTTCAAAATATAGCTTCAGATTAGACACTCCTCATCTATAAATATGAAAAACCTCTAGGTTCACAACGCATTCTGAGGATGAATCAAATTGATGAAAACCTATAGAAATATTTTTTGTCATGTAACATTTTCAAATTCTTGTTTTATGAAATAGCTATTATCCTGTGTGGAAAACAAGATGCCAAACTTAGGTGACAATATGCAAGAAAAATTAAGATACACAAGGTAAAAACACTGAAATTTACTTTTAAAATTAGTTATCTGGGTAAAAAAAAGTGCTTTTGTTTGTTCATAAACACACTAACATCAGAATAAATACAAACACACAGAGATACAATAAAAGTAACAATTTCCTTTATTTTCCAAAACCCACTAGGTACTTAAGATATGAGTTTGTTAAATTCCACAAACAGCACACCAGGATAATTAACTTGATTAGTCAAGCTGTGTGTGCTGGTGGAGCATTTTATAATTTATATTAGTGCAATGCCTGTTAACTAAATACTGGGGTGCCTCAAGGAGAGGTTTGGGCACAGCTAAGTACACACACAGACAAGCATAACATAAAAATATAGCATCATTAAGGATAGAGTCAGCAAGCAACTGTACACCAAATTAGATCTTCAAGTTGTGGTGTTTGAAAAAATTGGTACAACTGAGTCAGTAAACAGTGGAAAATTTTAAAAAATGCAGTCTGTAATAGTACTTTAAGGTCATTTCCATGAGTGACAGGAAAGTATCCAGTCAAGTCCCTGCTCAGCCTCAGGTGCCAAAGTACATGCTTCAATGATAGAATCATATGGAAGATAGAAAAATATTCTTGAGTTAAGACAGCAAGCAGGAGATATTACGGTACATGAAATACCAAAAAATATGAGGCAAAAAACAGTGCCAGAATCTCTTATGAAGCAATGAGTCTAAATAAGAAATATTTGGTTGACAAAGAGCTATATGGAAAAACAACTGGTTAGAAATACATTTGTACGAAACTATGTGTTTGACCACAATCATGGTTTAGTGGAGTATTTTCATCCAACAGTGTAGCAAATCTAACCAAAATCCAAGCAATAAGTACTGCTGAAAAATGTAATAAAATTTTGATTCATTATGATAACTCTAGGAAAACTAACTACATCATTTTCTAGCACAATAATGACCATTAAACACACTGCAAGCACAATAAGACCTACACTAATGGTATTTACCTAGCCACCTCAGAGTTGGAACCTCAACAAATTGAAAGAAAAGAAAAAAAAAAAAATCACACAGCAATGTACCAAACCAATTGCCATACTTTTGCATTCTAAGGGAGGCCATTAAAAACAATGGCATGTTCAAAAGCACAAGACATTCTCGTCTCTTATATATTAGTGTTTATGTTTATTCTAATGTTACATGTGCTTTCACTTGCAAATACTGTACATACGTAACTCAAAGATAACTATCTTTAAGCATAATGGCCAAAGACTTTGGTATGGTACTGTTTGTCATGTAATAAATAATGGCAAGAATCCCCTTTTTTATTTGAGCAAGAAGACAGAATGATCATCAACAACAGGAATACACCCTTTTCATTTTCTATGAGCAACTGCTTGGTTTGGTTATATATCATCTTAACTGTGATATTATTTAGAAGTGTTCAGATAGATAAGTAAAAAAAAGTAAGATTTAAAACTTGTGCTCATTTAGCACAGGATATCACTGCAAAATAGCTCAAGAACATGCACATGATTGTGTAGTAATGCATTTAAATTTTGTTTTAATTTGGATAGTACTTAAGGAAAACCCTATCATGACTCCCATGCAACAACGAAGAACTGCCCACCCACCTGTAAAGGATTTATAAAGGAATATTATTACTGACAAATTATATAGTATACCTTACATTGAAAAGGAAAAGGCCATAATTTGACTTCAATCCATTTTTTCATGTATAAATGGTTTTCTTTTTAATAGCCATGGATAAACAAACAAATATAAATTATATATGTATGCAGAGGATTCTGGGTCCTTCCGGGAGATTATTTTATGGATTTCCAGTCCAATGAAGGGATATGACTGTCCACAGGTTAAATGGCACAGTTAAAAAAACAAAAGACCATTGGTGACAATTTAGTGGGGAGAGACTTTAGGCCACTTCTTGCACACATTAAGACTGGAAACCTGAGAACTATTAGACTTCAAAATGTCACACTTTTGCTGAAAAGATACCTAAGGAACACAGCCCGAGAAGCTTCTCTTCATTAATTAAACTGTAACTAGAAAAGAAGAAAATGAGGAGAGCTCTGATAAAATATGCATTTATCATATGCTGAATCAAACTGTATAAAATCAAAAACGTAACATTAACACAATAACTGGACATGCATCCACCTTGTGAAAGGCCAATGAATTAAAAAAAAAATTTGTACACATCTAAATCAATAATGTTCTCTTCAGGAGGGAAAAAAAAACACCACCAATGAGACCTAAACATTCAGCCTATCCCAGCCTACCCAGTCCAAAATATTAAACAGCTTTACCCAGGCACAAAATGAGCTTGTGACTGTGGCAGATTCTGGACATTTGTCGTTTCGCCCTTGAGCCTCATTACCATTTGTGAAGAATGGAATAACGCATAAAGGATTTTACACAGTAGTTTAGTGTAAACTTTACTAAACTAGAAATGACCTATTAATGTCACCAAGTATGCCATTCCTTAGTGAGATTAGAATAATTGTGATGAGAACAAGTCATCTAGTCCAACATGCTCACCAGTGCTATTCAACTAGATTCTCCAAAATAACATCAAATCGAGATCTGAAGGTCCCTTAACCTCTCTACCACAACACTTGATTATTTATTCCATGTGTCTATGGTTCTTTGTGTGATGAAATACTTTGTCACATTTGCATGATATTTAACCTCAGTAAGTTTCCAACTGTGCCCAGTGTTCTTGTTGAAAAATATATTTTAAAGTAATGGTTAGGATCCACTGTACTAATTCCCTTTATAATTTTACACTCTTAAACTTTTCAGAGGTGAGATGATTGAAGCTTCCTCATTCTCTCCTTATAATGCATATCTCTCATCCACCAGAATCAGCCCAGTCACTTTCCTCTAGTCTTGCTACATCTTTTTTATAATGCGGAGGCCAAAACTGTGCATAGTACTCCAAGGCAACCTTTACTAGTATGTAGCTTTAAGCATAAACTCTCTTGAGTTGTACTCAACACATCATGTTATACAGCCTAACATCTATTAACTTTCTCAATCTCTTCTGTACATTTTCTTGATATAGTGATGAGTGCGCTATGACTCTTGGGCTCGTCTTATAAGGTGCATTTTGAAACACTCGATTTCTATTGCAATCTAACATCTGTAGGTCCTACATGATTACTTGCATTAATTTTAACTGTTACAAAATTGTCCAAGTCTGTATGCTGTCTAGGTCCCTAGGCAATAATTTGCCATTTCACCTAGCTTGGTATCACTTGCAATATAACTAGCTTGTTGTTTATATTTTTATTTAGATCATTAGTAGCCCCAGTGCTGATCCATGCGGTACACCTTTGTTCACATCACCTAGTTCTGAAAAGTTCCCCTCACCATAATCCTTTGCATCCTGTGCTTGAGACAATTTTACATCCACCTACACACTATGCCTTGAATTAGCAGCTTTTAGTTTTATCATTAACTTTATCTTGCGGTGCTTTATCAAAAGCCTTCTGAAAACTAAGATAAAAATGTCACATGCAACTCTCTTACCATATGCTTTTGTTGCTTCTTCAGAAAATCCAAACATATTAGTGAAACCCATGTTACTTGACAATACACACGCTCTTGATATTTACTGCCTGATCTTAATATTTTTTTTTCACCAACTTGTGATGTATATTAAGCTTACTAGCCTACAGTTACCTGGATCAGCCCAATAACCCTTTTATATACGGGGATAATATTTGTTAGCTTCTAGTCTTTAGAAATATCTTCAATGTGCAGAGATTTTCAAAAAACATGTATCAGGAATTTATGTATGTACTCCCAAACTTCTTTAATGTTATTTGGTCCTAGTGATTTGATAGATTTCATCTTATTTAATCTAAGCAGCACTTTTCCTTCTACCATTTCCAAATCCCTACGGACCTCCCTTAATAGTCATATGTTGAGAGGTACTGCTTTCTTCAGATTATTCACTTTGGAAAAAAATACTCAAACCATTTAATATTTCACTTTCTGTGAATTCTACCTTGCTTTACAGTTCCTAATACTCCTCACCTCCTCCTTGATTGTTCTTTTAATACTAAATTAAGTATTCTCTTTGGTTCACCTTTCACCCTTTCTGAAATATTTTCCTCCAAGTGTATTTTAGCTTTTATAATATCCTTCTTAACCATTGATATCATGCTCGCATATGAACTACAGTCAGGGCTGGAGTTATTAGCCTTACACACTTTGCAAAGTTGTCTTTTCCTTTGTAACTTGAAGGGTCTTTATACATCAACTATTGTTTCTATATTTTGTGGTTAATTTGTCTTGTACTACATATAAAACACTTTCAAACCTACTCCAGTACTCCTCAGCTCTCTTCACACTTAAAAGCTAATCACAATTTGTCTTATTTAAGCTTTGACACATCCTCTCCAAATTTTCTCCATTAAAATTAGTTTATATTTTAATTTCTGAATACACAAATCACTGTCAAATGTGTTATTATAACTGTCACTAAGCTCATTCAACCCCTGAATCCTATCCTGATAACTGCAAAATACTAAAACTAGAAAGACTACCCCCATGTTGGTGAACTCTTTTGTAAGGCTAGTTCAGGTAATATTTTGATAAAAATTAACACCCCCAACGACTATAACATCCTCCTCTAAACATTTAGTTATTAAAAAGTCTTTACTGCACTTCTAGTATAAGACTTTGATCTGATCCTCACTAAGCTGTGGCTCAAAATTTAACTGAGAAAAGGTTCCATCATTTCTAAATAATGTGTATATGTTCTACTCATCCCCATCTCTATTTAGCCAGAATTATTTTATTCCTATTATAACAATTTTTTTTACTGTGCACAAGAAAAGTTACCTTGTACAGCTGTATTTACAGTACAATCTGTCCCTAATATGCAAAGTTTTAAAATTGGCCTGTCCTAAATCTGTGCACCTGGAAGGCAACAAGCCATAACAGAACATTGTTTCTGTAGCAAGGTTTTATCTCAATCCTCCTAATGATCAAGTTACACCCTATCACTAGTTCTCTGTTTTTGGGGATTGATATTTGAGTTGGCCTGTGGGGGCTCCTCATCCATGCTTATCAACTCAGATTTATAAGAGTCATCGTCTAGCTCTGTCAGTTCCACAAAATTTATTGAAAACCTTGATGTCTGGGGACGATGACCCTGGACATCGTGCACCTCTTGCCTTCCATGTACATTTTACTATGGTGTTGCAAGGTGGTGGATGGACACTATCTATTGTGAATTTCCCCTTGGGATTAATAAAGTATCTATCTATCTATCTATAGGACACCTAAGCAAGATATGACAATTTTCTACTACAATGGAGACTACCCACCTACTCTCCAAAGTGACACTTAGCTCAAGGTGGCAGACAACACACATTCTGCAGATTAGGGCACCTTTCTGCTTGATGATCACATCTCGGCACTATAATTAAAAATATTTTGGGTGTCAGTTTAGAATTAAATATAAATTATGAGTTTAAAAAGCACCCATTTAAATGATATCTGGCCTTCTCCAAGCTCCCTGACTTTACGGTTTAAGATGTTCTCACTATTAAATGCTTTTTTCCTCTATGCTACTGATGCACTTAAAGCTGGTGACATTTTTTTTTTTGGTCTCTTCACAAGACTATCCTTTAAGAGGGACTGTTTTCCAGAGAAAGTGTTTTGTTTTACTGATTCATCCATTCTTCTAACCCAATGTATCTATCGATGCCATAATTGCTTTAATGCCCCCCTGCCCTCCCCCCACCCTTTTTTAATGTGCTCTTTACCATCACCTTCCTTCAAGCATTAGTGCATGTCCGCTTGCAGATGCACAAAGGATTCCTTTCCTTCCTTCATTACTTACCTGGAAACCCACTTATTTACTTTTAATTAGCCAGATTTGTATCTGTTATTTATTTGGTCACTTTCTTACTGCTAAGCCTTGCAACTTCTGACGCCTCCGCAGATTAGCTGTGCTACACCCACTGCTGGCACTTTACTCCCACACACTGCCAAGACACACACACACTCTCTTCACACACATTTCCTTGGTCCAAGGTAGTTAAACAAAAAACAAACAGCAAAAAAACCTTATTTGGAGGGTGAGGTGGTGTACAAAGTAATGCAGGGTCTTTGTTTACTCATACATCTTTCATTCTAGCAAACAAAAAAGAAGCAACTCATATAAGATAAGGCTACACTAAGGAATATTTATCAATCCAGCACTAATCAACAGGGAGAAAGAATATTCAGTCCTAAATTGCAAGGTTTGTTTGCTTAATCACAATGAAATCACACAATCTCATAAAAAGGAATCTTTCTTTAGAAACGTAATTTCTTTCTTACAAAAAACTGTTCAAAACTGACATTAGAAGATGGCAGCAACACAGATTCTTACTTCAGCATTACACTTAATTTAGGAAAAGAAAAAATAAGTTATCTTCGGCAAAGGCTCCTGGCACATGACTACTCTGAAATGGATGAACACTCCAGCATGCCACCACAACACATTTAAAACTGCAGTTATCTCAGTGGTCAGAAAAGGATGGAGAAATTTAGTCTGTGGGCATATTTAGTCAGTAGAATATGAAAGTGCAAATTCACATTATTCTATAAAAATTACAAGACAACATGAAAAGTACTCAAAGGCCCCAGAAAGCTTAGAAACAGAAAGGCAACCCTGTCACCACTGTAAGGTGGGGGGTTGGGGAGAACAAGAAAACTAAGAACATCAGTGCTCTAGTTTTAGATGTAATATTTAAAAAACTGACAATTCTGTTACAAAAACTAAAAGAGCAAACATCATACTGTTCTGTAAATCACCTTCCTACCAACACACATGTAAACAGAAAAGCACCAAATACTTACCAAAATAGACTGCTGTTATACAGTATATGAACACAGCTTACTTTATTTGCATTGTGTCCTGAATCAGAAAGTTCTGACAACTCTTTTCTTAGTGTGCCCATGCTACATGCTCCAGTATTTCAATCTCACCAAAATACATTCTCTCTACTTTTGCTCATTGCTCAACTATAACCTCACTTTTATTTTCATAACTGCGCTATAAAAGGCATAAATGCTAATTGTATGATTAAGTTCTCATTATGTGTGACAGTCCCCAGGGTTTGCAAAATAAGGAGGACCTGTAAGGAATGGCTTCACAAACCATTTTACTTGGGTCAGTCAGTGGTTTATTTGTTCTAAAACTTGATTTGATTCATTTATACTAATCTGATTTATGGCATCAACAAGCTGTTCCGACAAAAAAGTTAAACTGAAATCTCGTTTTCTCTGTGAAACACACTAATTGTTGAGTATGGGGGAAAAGACAAGGGCTTAGGTGTTATCCTTTTTTAAAAATTCTTACAAGGCTTTCATCCTAAAATTAGCTTAACAAATTTTGATGGTTTTTATTCACATTCCAAGAACAAAAAGAATATCATTTGAAATAAAATGAAAAATATATGAAAACAGCAAAGAATAAGCAAGTACTGTAAACTGGAAAGACTAAATAAACTTGCACATACAAAAATGTACATACACTATTATCTACACCTTAAGATTATAACCATTGCTAAGGAAAAGACACTGGCAAAGACAACACATTTTTCTCTTCATTGCCTGGCAAAAGCAGTTCCGTGTCTGCTACTTTTTTCTACTACAGCATGCTTGTACCAAAACACACAGAAATCTCTAACAATAAAGGTAAGCCAAGAAAGGTATAGGCAAAACATGGCAAAGTCACAATGGCCAAACTGGTCTGGGAGCACCTGACAGCACAGTCAACGTCTTAACTCCACCTGGATGGCTGACAAAGGAAGTATTCCATCTACGATTGTTTAAAAAGTCGAGCAATCTAAGCTTTCTGCTAAGTCAGTTTCTGAATGGCTAATATTGATAATAATAATAATCATTTGCATTTATGTAGCGCTCTTCACACTACTCAAAGTGTTTAGCAATTGCAGGTTAAGGGCCTTGCTCAAGGGCCCAACAGAGCGGAGTTCCTTTTGGCATTTTACAGGATTCAAACCGGCAACCTTCCGATTGCCAGTGCAGATCCCTAGCCTCAACATACAAAAGGTTTTCTATGGACATACCAACAATAGGAATTTGCTTCACAGGGAATATACGTGCAGAAAACAAAAATTTTTTGCTGTGTAATGTAAGTAAATCTAGTACAGATTTGAATACTCCAAACTAAAGAGTGGAGAAATGGGAAGTCTATACTAGAGCTGATTGATTTTTACTTGAATGTGTAGATCCACTTCCCAGTCAGAAATTTCACATGAATGTCCTTATTTGATTAATAAGCACTGTGCTGCATTAACCAAGAGAGGTTAGGAGCATGCACTGATACAGGGCATTGCCGCACCCACTACAAAACAAACCAACTCAGGATCCAGATTAGGACCCGAGGGCAGCCATGCAACGGGTGACACCTCAGCACCACACTAGTTCAGATAGAGTGGGAACAGTGTGAGGTTTTTTTTTACGGTGGCTGGAGTGCCAATTCTGCAACCAACCCCCAAGTTTTTCCCTCCAGGTTGGAGCGCCTACATGCAGGGCTGGATGCAGGTTAATGTCATACCCAGGACGGAGCAATTGCAGGTTAAGGGCCTTGCTCAAGGGCCCAACACAGCAGAGTCCCTTTTGGCATTTATGGGATTCGAACTGGCAACCTTTCGATTGCCAGCGCAGATCCCTAGCCTCAGAGCCACCACTCTGCCTGCATTAACCAAAAGGCAAGAAAATACATTTCTATATTCTATAGTGCATTATGTAACCTCAAAAGTGACTTACAATAAAAGGTTATCTGCATGGTTGGCCTCTGACGTCTCATGTCTCTCTCTGCAAAGATTACTGTACTATGGACACACAAAAGTAAACCTGAACCTGAATAAGAAATCATTTTGTGTCAGAGAATGATAGGCTTGTCTAAATGTACCTATGCTAAAAAAAAAATCTTACAACTTACAATAACTCATATTTTGTTACCTAGTCTGGTTTGGCAAGTGAAAAAGTAGTAAAATTAATCCTCAAATACATATTTGCAACGCACCAAAAAACTGTTTCTTATTCCTCTTAGCTGTATTACACACATTGTACTTCCAGGTTAGTGCTCATTGACTTTGATCTTGCATGTATACAAGTCCACCTCTTTGTCTTATGACAAAATCAACCTGGTCTGAATTTTGTCGGAGTGAGCTGCAGACTGATTGGACTTAGTCAATTGTTATGTCAAACTGCACAATCCGAAATAATTACACCATCTCACTAATTTTATGTGAAATTGCCTTAACTGGATGAACCAGCACCAGATACAGATGCATGTTTTTTTTTTTAAAGAAACAATAATTGAGAGATTACATCACTGTTAGTGCAGCAGCTTCAGTACAATGAGCACTGAACCGAACAGTAGAAAAGTGAAACACAAGCCTCAAAATCTTTAAGTAGTCTTTAAGCATAGTAATGTTTCACTTAATGACAGCATACTGTTCTAACCAGTGTGCCATTAGTCGATTTTATCATTGTGACGGTGCAGTTTGGCTTCAGGTCCCCATTCCTTTCTGGGATGACATCATTAATAGGGACGTCATGACTGTATTAACCAAAAAATTAAGCACCAGCAGACTATTTCAAGTTCCTGAACTTATAATTGAGGAGCTTGAAAACTTAGTATTCAATGAAGTCATTTGAAGTGGTTTGAGTATCTACGGAGAAGATCTACAACATGCTAGAGAGCATAATGTATAACTTTAGAGACCCCTGGTCCAATCAGATTAGTTTGTTCTCGTCATAAAAATTACAGAAAACTAGATGCTACTGTTATTACACTTGCAAATTTCAAGATGGTTTTAAAATTTTCATCACAAGCAGCTTCACTTCTAAGATAACTTTGGCATTTTCACCAAATCTTTTATAAGCTGCAAAATGATGTACAAAAGATAAACGAAAAAATTAATGTTATTGTGATAAGACTAAATGAATGTATTTCACATCTTAATTTGCATACCTGAGCACTTTCTTTACATGGTTTTGTTTGTATATGAAAAACCTTTGTTATTGGGTAAGATTTACACAGAAAAAGATTCAGACAATAAATAACTCATTATAATACTACTTATACGAAACCATCAAAGATGATTTAAGCTTTGGTGTTTAGGACCTCTAACCTGTATAAACATGGATTCACACTATATGGAACTTTTTTTAGGCATGCACCTTTCAAAGTAAGCATTTGACTGCAATATTCATTTCATGTGTTGAAGTTGCAGTGCAGTCAGTACTTCAAACCCTAATAATTTAACTGATTATTTAAGTACCAAATTAACACCATTTAGTGTTTAATAAGCAATAATACCTCTTAGGAGATCTAGTACCCTTTGTCTTCTTCCTTTAGGCATTCCTCAACACTTTTTATAACATTTTAATAAATGGGTGAAAATTTAATCTGTAGGAAATTTTCACAGAGGATGCCTCGTATAAAAAAATGATACAATGTTCACAAAGCTCACTGTCTTGGAAATACCCATCAAGGGTGTTTTATTTTATATACCAACATAAATAGGTGTGTAATGCCTGCACTGCACAAAATGTTAACAATATTTTCATAGCTTATAA
This sequence comes from Erpetoichthys calabaricus, assembly GCF_900747795.2. Classification (NCBI taxonomy): domain Eukaryota; kingdom Metazoa; phylum Chordata; class Cladistia; order Polypteriformes; family Polypteridae; genus Erpetoichthys; species Erpetoichthys calabaricus. Next base: position 174,329,513 of record NC_041395.2, read on the forward strand.
TGGTAAACATGCTATATAAATGTGAAGGCATACTGCAAGGCAGAAGCACCCACTGAGGAGATTACACATTTTTGCAGATGATGGAAGCTTACAATGTAGTTAATCATTAAAGACTATGTGGCATGCAATTTCATGGTCTGCTGGCAAATTACCATGAATGTAAAGTCAAACTGATAAACAGTGTCAGAATGATGGCTATCACTCATTACTTACGATTTCAGAGGCAATATAAACTTTTGTTTTTAAGTGTGAATGAATAACATTTTAATATTCAACTGGAAATAAATTTTATTTCAGGTGGCTAGTACATACTACTCACATCCATCCATTCATTTTGAAAAAAAGTGTAATTCAATCTTATGGTTTAAAGTGGCCAAGACCTCATTACTGTAATCCAAAGTAAAACATGCAAGGCTCACCTTAATTGCTGTTTTATGCCATACAAAGAACAATTTTAGATGGGGAATCTTACACTTGAATTTCTGTGTTACTTTATGTGTTTAATTGAGCTGTGTTCTTTCATAATTATTTTGCTTCCAAATAAAAGGGAGAAAAAATCTTTTAATAAAAGAAATGGAAAAAATGCCAGATATTAAACTTGAACTATTTACCAATATTAACATTTAATTTAGTAATATTATTGTTGCATGTACAGGGTACATTGAAATTCTTACTCAATTGCCAAGCAACACAAGCAGCAATAGCTTATATTCTTATTTCAATTAGTGGCTGACAACCCTACTGCATCTCACAAGAAATAACCGAAATGATGCACAAATGTGTGTTATGCTGCCAAACAATGTAATAATAAGTTACGTAATAGAATTCACAAGCTTTCTTGAGCTGAATGGCCTTTTCTTGCCAACACTGTGCTATCATATCATTGTTTTCTTGGAAATTTCCTCCACTAAAAGAAAGACTGAAATATTGTGGAAGGCAAACAAACACAGAATCTGCACATGACGAAGTATTCCACTTCACTTATAAAACATGATGCTCCTTGTGGCACGGTTTGCGTAATGATGGTCAAACTGGAAACTGACTCACTGACTTTTATTGAGAATAACTAATGACTACAACAGCAGAAATACCTGAACTGGCTGCTTCAATCACTTGGCAAGACAAACACCCTAAACATATGGCCAACATAATCAAGGATTTAATGGGGATTGGGGGATGAAAAACTTGATCAGGACAAGCAAATTTCCAAAATGAATTTAGAATTCCTTTTAATTGCTGAAGACATACTGAAGTCCAAGACCACCGCTCTGAAAAGAAAAAAAAAAGCAAACCACCTCTCAATAACAAACCAAATGCTTGCTGATGTGAACAAGTCACAGACTTAACATAGTTAGGTCCATAAGTATTTGGGCAGTGTCACAATTTTTATAATTTTGTCTCTGTACACCGTCACAATGAATTTCAAATAAAGCATTCATGATATGATTTTTGAAGCGAGTGTAGACTTTCAGCTTTAATTTAAGGGGTTTGCCAAAAATATTGTATGATTTGTTTACAAAATTACTGCCATTTTTCTGCATAGCCCCCACCCCACTTCCAGGGCTTCAAAAGTATATGGACATTTGACTGACTGTTCCATAGCCAGGTGGGAGCAGTGTTCTCATTATTTCATTAACTATTAAGCAGGTAAAAGGTCTGGAATTGAAACCAAGTGTGGCATTTGCATTTGGGAGCTGTCACTGTGAATTCTCAATGAGGGCCAAAGAGATGTCTATGCAAGTAAAACAGTCCATCATTAGGCTGAGAAAACAAACCTTTTACAGAGATAGCAGAAACACAAGCAGTGGTCATATCAACCATGTGGTACAGTCTTAAAAAGAAGTAATGCACTGGTGAACTCAGCAACACCAGAAGGTCTGAAAGACCGCAGAAGACAACAGTGTCTACAAGCATGAGAAGTCTTCATGAAAGTAAAGAGAGGGTTTACCTCAAGATGCAAACCACTGGTAAACCTCAAGAATAGGAAGGAAAAATTAGACTTTGTCAGAAAACATTTTTAAAAGCCTGTCCAGTTATGGAGCAATTATTTTGACAAAGGAAACTAAGATAGATCAATATACTAGAATGTTGGAAAGAGTATGGAGAAGAGAAGAAACAGTTTATGATCCAATGAATACTACATCACCTGTGAAACATGCTGGAGATAGTTTGACAGCATGATCATGCAAGGCTGCGAATGGAGGTCAGTCACTAGTGTTTATTGATAACATGACTGCTGGCAGAAGTAGCAGGATGAATTCTGAAGTGTACAGGGCTATACTAACTGCTCAGATTCAGCCGAAAGCTGCAAAACTGATAGGACAACATTTCACAGTATAGATGGACAATGAGCTAAAAATACCACAAAAGCAAATCTAGTGCTTTTCAAAGCCAAAACTAAATTGAAAATTCTTCAAATGCCAAGTCAATGAACTGACCTCAATGCAACTGGACAAGCGATTTCATTTGCTGAAGACAAACCCGATGGCAGAACGTGCACCAAACAAGCAGCAACTGAAGACAGCTGCAGTAAAGACCTAGCAAAGAATCACTAAGGTAGAAACCCAGTACTTGCAGATTACCTGGGCTCCAGACTTGAGGCAGTCATTGACTGTAAAGGATTTTCAAACAAAATCATCATCATATTTAGGATTATGTTAGTTTGTCCAAATACTTCTGATGCCCTGATAATAGGTGGATCATGTATAAAAATGTCTCTCTTTTCTAAACCGCTCATACAATATTTTTGAAATCTTTCGAGTTAAACCTGAAAGCACATTTTGACTGCTGTTTTTCAGATCCATTTTTGTGGTGTACAGCGGCAAAATTATGAAAACTGTCACTGTCCAAATACTTATGCTGGAGTGTGCAGGGGTATCCCCTCAAAACCACTATTACTCTTTACACTATTTTAATGTATTACAACTTTCATGCTCCCCTGAACATGATGGAACACAAAAACACTTTTATTATAACAAAACATTAAAAGATATGTGCCCACAGAATTTTAAAAAGCCGTTATGTTTATACGTCAAATCACAAGTCCCTAAATAACAAAACATTCTCAAACTCAATTTAATCCAGTTCGCAGATTCAAGAGGTTGGCATCTACCTCTGTAACACACTATGCCCTATAAAGGAATCATATTAAGTAATTCCAGTGCACAAGCATAAGACAACATATTAAAACTTTATTTAAAACAGTTTAGTAACTTTTCTGTGTACACAATACTATAATGATTTTCCACTGAAATGCAAGTACTGCAATATAATTCAAAGCAGCCACATCATGGTTTAACTATGCACAGGACAGTAATGTCTTTTAAAGTTTTGGTCCTAATCATGTACAGGCCTTTAAATAGGCATTATCGTGGAAACCAACTTTCATTTTTCAGGGTAAAATGTTAGTTTTTAACATTTATTATTTGCTAATCCAGATTATATATAGCTACAGTATAAATATTTATGTAAATCATCTCTAGTCTCTTAACTCAAAACTGCTAACGTTTGGTACTGAAGTTTAACACTTTTCAGAATCAAAATCAGCCAATGAATGCAATTCAGTTGCTTTAAGAACTTCAGAAATAATAAACTATTTAAAATTGTCCCTAGATGTTAGCATGATTTTAGTCTGGATGTCAGGTTTAAAAGGACTTCCTTTGCATTTATAAAAATAGTTCCTTGGATGCGAGATTAAGTGCGGTATTCACTTTATTAATAATTTTCATTAATTAAGTATTGTGTCAGAGAACAACCACTCTTATCCTGTTAGAAGTGTTTCTAATTTTAAATAAACACTTAAAGCAAGTGGAAATACAAGCGAGTATAGAAAATGGCCATTTTGACAGCGAAGAGTTTCAGTACTTTGAAATAAAAGCCTCACAAGATATAGGCAAAATAAACAAATTAAATCTGAAACAAGTCTATTGATAACATTTACCATTTTACCTTTTTTAAATGACTAAGAATATAGCTGAAGGATGTATTAGTGACAGCAGTTTCTAATGATGGTAGTGTTTTTTTTTTTTTGTTTTTTTTTTTTAAGATAAACATTGAAATTCTAAAAAGAAAGCGCACGCACACCAGTACTGCATATAGCATCACAACTGAATAGAAGCCAGTGGATGTAACAACACAAAACCACAGCCCCTAAGGCATAAAATGGAAAAACCTGAGGGAAATATGATTGAACAGAGACATGCTGCTTCACATCCAACTAAATCTACATGTTACGTATTTACAAATATTACCTTTTAAGAAAAGTCATAATTCATATATTTTTGTTAAACATTTTTATGACCTACCGGTAATACGGCTTATAGCTTACTGATGAAATTTTTAAAAACACCGTCAGTTTGCTTTAAAGTTTGCATTTTGTGTCAAGAAAATAGAAATGGTAGACTGATGGCTAAAATACATAGTAATTATAAAAATTCAATTACAATTCATGTTAACCTGTAGAGAGTTCTAAAAGAAAAAATTAAACTTTTCCCCAGATTTGACATTTTTTGGACTCCACACCACATAAAAATTAACTGAATGACAGTGTCTTGAATTCCTTCAAAGTTGCCATTCTTAAGCATTTATTACAGAAATATGGAAGTTTCAGGTGTTAATCTTAATGATAGAATATTGTAAAATTTATCATTGCATTCCAAAACTATGAGCAAAAATTATAATAGTGTAAATCTAGTATGTTAAAAACCAAACTCTTTAAAATAAAAAAATACTTTGGTAATAATCTGTAATGTTTCAAAGTAAGCCTTTTTTAAATTTAAGCATAGATCTTCACACTGTTAAAACACAGCACTCTAGTTTACTTGAATTTAGATACAACCTTCTTGCAATATTCACTGTTAGTCTAACATTACACTAATCAAAACTGTTTTTAGTACATGAGGAATTTACATGATCTTCTTCACTAATACGCGCAATAAGTTATGATGCACCACAACAGAGCATGGCAAGAAAAAAATCCTTGTTTTTACCTCATATGCTGGAATTAGGGGGTATGATTTTACGACATTCCCATTTGAGTGCTCATGACACTACCAATAAAAAGGTGACTGGTGGTAAAAGTGAATTATCTGCTTTCATAACATCCAATAGAAGCTTCCTGAAAATGTTTGGTTCTTAAACTCAAAAGTAAAGTTCCATTAAAGGGAGTAAAAGCATAAATTCAAGCAATCAAAATCACACTTTTACAAAGGGTTACTTGACTTTGTGATAGTATCAAAAATACAATGAAACAAAAGGTCCTCTCTCAGCACAGCTACTGGCTTGCCAAGTAAAGATTAGCCAGCCAGATAAATTGGTTTGAGGGACTCCCATGGACTTTTGAGAATCATGAGGGTGTATTAGACACAGCCCACAGGAAGATCATCAAGGGTAGGACCAAGACATGTTTTGGGAATTCTCTCTCTTAGCTGGCCAGGATATCTCACGAAGTCTCAAAGATATGAAGGACAAAAATTGCTTTCAGTAATGCATCAGTCAGAATTTATTAATAATTTGATTGATAAAAGAAATTAAAATTATTGTGGAGTTAAGGATTATAACTAAAAGTGAAACAGGGCAACTTCAGACAAATCCCTATAAGCGCCTAACAGTTACATTAAAGATTAGCTCTGAATTCAACTTAAGACATATAGGACGATAATATCTAGAATTTTGTAAACATTGTTACTGGAAATTACATTCATAATGCTGTAATTGTAACAAACAATACATTATATCCCATTCTTAATTTCTTCTTAAACTACTATAGTATTAGTGCTGAGTTTGACCAACTAACATGAAAAGGAATGTGTCCCTACCAGTGTTTAACCTAGTATTAGACCTCTGCCATGTCCAAGAAAGTGGATATTAGTCTGGATCATAGTACTAAGAACCATCTTTGGGGCAGGGCTGTGAAACATGATGATCTGATCTTCATAGATGTTGATGGTTCAACAAATTTAAAAACAAATAAATAACATTTCTTTTATAACAAAATTCTTAAACATTTTTTGCAACGGTGAAAAGTTTTATTATTTCTTTGTTCTGATTCAAGTGTATGCTACATTCATGGTTCTTTAGTTATGTAGCAGTAGCATATTGTAGCATTAGGAGAAATTCTTCTCATCCTTGACATAGTGGCATACAGTAGAACACAGATTCTTAAGTTCCATGCAAGTTGAACCAGAGACCTCATTGGTTGGCAATTTAAAATGATTCTACTTGCTCAAAAGATTGTGATTCCTGTCAATCAATCTGCTACTGCAGAACTATTTCCAAAGAGTTTTTCATTTCAAAATTAAAATGACCTTGACACTTGGCAAAAACAAATAAAGTTCTAACATAAGCATCTGTTCAATTAGAGTACAGGCTGGTAATCCTGTAAAAAAATAGTCAAAGCTCTGCTTGATCATATAAAAGCAAATCCCATATTAACCTCTGGAAGTTTCCATTGTCTACGTAAGTAGTAATTAACTTGCACTCCTTAAAATTTAAAGGGCAACTAATGTTCCAAATGCAACTGTATTTGCTATAAACAGAACAATGGACTAGGGACCAATATTATGAGCATTTATGAATTTAAATTTCTTACACAACAGCTCTCAAATTTAAAACATTGCTAATTACATAGAGACCGAATTGGTCAAAAAATATCTGCAGAACAGTCCACACCAATTTCAATTTTATCAGTTTTCTTGAATCACGGCCAGACAAACAATACTGCAAGTAAATTAGTAAAATCCATAATATCTTTACTTTAAATACTGGTCTGTTTATTTACTTATTGTCTTCTTCAACACAGGAAACTACAAAAAACATTAACTTAAATTCAAATAAGCAGCTGGACAACTGAAATTGTCTAAACAACACAAAGCCAACTTGACTTCATTTAAGGAAATAAAAAGTATACTGTACAACAAGCAACCAATCAGTCAAGGGGATCAATGGCCAACTTTAGAAAACTGAAAGGGTAATATCAACAAATAGGAACTCTGTTCAACCAGTTAATTTGTGTACGATAAAGATAGTATCCGCTCTTCTTTACATATTACTATAGGTTTACGCAATGATTTAGAAATTCTAAATCCTTAAAGATTTAACGGAATCTGACAATTATTTTATTCAATTCAATGATTATCAGAAAGTTTCAAATGAGAGACTGAAGTTCATTGGATGTGGTTAAGTTGTCTTTGGGGAGGGGATACTACAAAAGTGGATGACTTGCTCTGTCTACTATTAGGTAAGCTTAGGTAAACCAAAACTTCACATACTTCTGATTTAAATTTAATAGCCACATTTAATGCCTGTATGTATATGCTTCCAGTTCAGGTTAAGAAAAAAGAACTGCATTAAACACTATACACCCCATCACTATTTTTATTTTTTTCAGTAGCGACTAAAAAACATCTTTATAAATAAAAATGTACTTTATTACCTTGGAGAACACCACATAAAATAATGTTACATAGAACAGAGATGTGAACAAAATGGTCAAGCCTTACAAACCCAGTCCTTTTACCAAGTCCATTATTAAAAGTTGTAAAATTCTGTATGATATCACACTACATTATTATTTCCAGATGTTACCAAAAGATTTGTGACACAGGAATGTAAATGTTCTGCATGAGCATATGCTTTCAAGAAGCAGATACTGAAGTAGCAGATGTTTGTGAAATGTGTGTGTATATAATTTAAAATTTTGAATTAACTTGGTTTGATCAAGCAGGAATTGTGCCTGCAATGTGGCAATATATAAACATACCTCGGAGGATTCTCTCTTCATGGCATCGTAGAAAGTCCCAAATTCGAACAGTTCCATCGTCTGAGCAAGTTGCAAATTTATTATCCGTTGGTGAGAAACTGAAGACACATAGCAGGAAACAAAACAGTATTTCAGGACGACAGATATGTACAAGTTCCAGGATTTGCCTAAGCCATGGCTCCTTAATAGCCATTAATAAAGAACAATTTCTGAAGAGGTACACCTGAAAATGTCAGACTTCTAAGCAGCTCTCTAATGAGCAGTTGGACATTCCTGGCTTTGGATATGTTTCTATATTTAAAAAAAAATGTCAAACTCATTATCAGAGAGGTGAACACACTAAAGAGGTTCATTGGGCTTTTTAAACTAAAGACTAATATATACTAAAGGGCTTCTGTCAGAGACACACAAATGGATCATTCTACTTAAATTACACCTGGTCATTCAGAAACTCTGCAAAAGGTGAAACTCATAATTAGGTCTAAACTTAAAAAAAATTGTGTAAAAACAACAGAGAGAGAAGATATCTTACAATAGGCAAGCATTTTATAGTTATGTACAGCTCTTCATAGCAAATGGTACTTTACACTAACTTAAACAGTGACTTTAGCATAAAACCACAGACAACATAGAATGTTTTAAAAAGCCAACAGAACTTAGGACTAGATTAAAAAGAACGCCTAAGGAGTTGTCTCTCAACATAAATGAATTTACTTGTGAAAGCTGGTCCCACAGTCAAGTTCTCATACAATTGCACTTATCCCTTTTGTCCAAACATGTGTATACAATACTGACAAAGTCTTCAGTCACTAAGAAAAATTTTTAAAGCTAGTGATCAACCCTTGAGTGTTTAATTGCTTGTGTAAACACTGCAAGTAAGAACAGACATTAAAAGAACAAACATTAATACAATGAATACAAGAATTTGTTGTTTGTTCCCCTCAAAAAGCCCAAATGCTATCTTTTGAGATGGCTAGAACACCATAAGTTTAATTATTTAACTTAGACTGGATGAACCCCCAATTGTTCAAAGTGTTTCTTAAATTTACCAATGGAACAAGTGATTCAAACTAAAGAAATCATTAGCTGAACCAGGTGTGCTAGGGCTCCACTTTAATAAATGGGTTCTTTGAATACTATCCAAATATGCTGGTGCGCTTTAAGGAAAGGTTTGGAAACATCTACCACACTTTGACAGCCATAAAATGAAAGTATTGTATGAACAAGCATCAACATACCAAACTAGATTTTCAAGATGGGCTGTTCCAAGCATTATAAAAGAGATTTGAAGAAACTGGAGAGGGTGAACACCGAAGACAAAATAGAACGCCATTTTAACAAAGAAAGCTAGTAATTTCTTTGCATCTGTCATACAAATATTCACTTTGCCTGCACAAAGAAACTGTCTAGCAGAATGTGTTGCAACTAGAAAACCATTCTTGTGAAGATACAAGTGAATATGATAAAGCATAGAGTAACAGCAACTGAGAGAAAAGTCTTAACAGAACATTAAGTGTAAATTTTAAATATCTGATTCATATTGACACCAATGGCTCAGAAGAACAGTTGGCGGCAAGTATCTTATTGCCAGTCTGCAGTCTTCTGTAAACCATAATGGTAGATATGTCATGAACTCAGAGGATATTTCCGCCAACAGTATTGTCACATATTACATCAATTATTCACACACACACCAAATATTAAGTGGAGTGCAAACTTGGCTCTGGATGAGTGAGCGTGCCTGAGCTGGACTAATGCTCCATCTAGGACTGAATACCAATTACACCTAATGTTGAAAGGATAGGTCCTAACATCAAGACTCTTGTAATAAATATGATTCAGTAAAGGATGGATGTAGATCGCTTGGTGTATGAAGTTGTGTGTGGAGAAACATAAGCAATATGTCCAGAACAAGCAAGAAGGGGAAAAAAAAAAAAAACCCTACTACTGTAGTACTTTTTTTTCATTATTTGGCCTAATCTTCAAATATAATGTAAAACACTACGAGAACACTATTTATCTAGTAATTGCAAGGAACATTTACATTTTATACAAATTTTTTATATAAGGTGACAGCCTTTATGTTTGTATCAAGCATGTGGAAGCTGACGAGTATAACGTTTACTCACTGCTTTATGATTGATGTTGTACCCTTTTGTCATTTTCAGTTGGAACAACTTTGGTGTTGTACTGACACAGGTATTGACTTTTAAAAGGAAAAATGCTTGTATCATAGTTGGGATTAAAAGAGCCCGTTAGGTCTCTTCCCAAAGGAATATGTACACGTAGAGACAAGTGCTGCTGGTCAGTACATACAACATAAATTTATTTTTTTTTCTAACAATATGAAAAGTTGGCTTAAAAGCTGTACGCGTCTGCCTTTCATGGCAGGAACTCCATGCAACAAACATGAAAAAGTGTTTGAAAACAATTTAAAGATAAATGGATGCTTATTAAACACAGATCAAATACTGTTATTTTATAAGATTTTAGTTAATTTACCTTGTTTGTTCTATATTACAATATAATGACACTTGTCAAAACACAGCATGTTTATATAAAAAAAAACAAAAAAACAGAACAACAAACTGTTAGCAGACTGGCATAAGAAAGTTAAACTTACCTTTGGAAATAAAGAAATTCCTCCATAAAAATTTTAAAGCCTTAACGAAGTATTGATGCTTCTATTGTGTAGTGCTTTTCAGCAATACTTTGCACATTGCAAATTTGATTATTGGAAGCAAAAGTAGTGAAGAGGAATAAACACAATCCATTGCTGGCTAACTAACAGAAAGTGGATTTACCCGTCGATACATTGCTTCAGAATTTCATGAATTGTACTAATTACTGAAAAAATTTGCATTAAGATTCGACTCAATATTCCTGTCTACTTTTATTCTTTTAAACTGATATGTTCTTAGAAATAGGTTTGTCAGTAATATTTTTGGGGCAGCTGGTGGAACACTTCACTGGAGCATGATGTCCAGACACATGTCTTGAATATTACTAATACACAAACTAAAAATTACCTACATTGGTCATTCCTCCGCAAATTTATGTTTAGTGGATGTTCAATAGCAAATTAGATGTAAAGGCTAATCACCCTCTCCTAACTTCTATTCCTGTCAAATCACTTTTTTCATCATTCTGAAATGCCTCATGAATGATTCTGATTGTGTGTTCTTCCCCTTATATTCTGTCACCAGGAAATGCAAATGGAAGAAAAGGTGTATATAAAAGAGGAAGTGCGATGGTAACCAAGAAACATTTCATTTTAAAAATGAAAGTCATAAAATTAAAAGATGAAGTCTGCTGTGCACAAAATAAGTGCTAGCTGTACAACAACAACAACAATTCAGTTTCCTGACACTGGTACAGGCATTCTTCATTATCTTCTCTGCAATGTGCCGAATTAATTCACACTTTCAACCGTATCTTATGGACATTCAGTAATCTGTAATCACAACTTCACTGTGGCATTAATCGCCTGACTATAATAAAGCCTTGATCTCCTCTAGACAACACCAAAAAGTTTACTATTGTAAGTATCTGGTGATTATGAAAAATTTAAATACTCCCTACAATGTACTTGAATCACTTTGAGTAAAAATTACATTAATAGGTAGAAATTCCCTCTTATTAGGGATGTGATGATACCAGAATATTTGTATTCAATACCAGTACCAGTAAAATTCTGATAGTCAATACCTATAAGATTCTGCAACAACAACAAACCTGCAGGACAGCATTGTGATGTGTGATACACAGGGAAAATTCCCATGTCTAATGTCAAGTTTGGGTTTATGAGGATATTATAATCTTGGGGAGATTTCAGAATAGGTTTTACAAAATGATATCATGAATTACCTGCACAATCGAAATGTATTCTATGAAATAAAATTCAAACATTACTATATCTGTAATGTTGCATATGTGAATTCTGAATTAGTGAAATCTAAGATAATTCATGATACTTTTCATATAAAACAAACTCTAAGCCATTTTTCTAGCAACATGCTTCTAAAATCTGGTGTGTTAGAGAATCTCTTGGTTAGGTTTGGAAAATTTGCTATTGTAAGATTTTTATTTATATTGTCAGGTGGTTTTAAAAAAAAAAACATTACTGAAGAGTAATATTTAACGGATCAATCAAATTGATTCAAATTTCACCAAGTCCTAGAGCTTTAAATTTCAAAATCTGACCCTCCTTTTAAACATCTGCCCAAACCTTAAGTCTTCCTGTGTGAAATCAATCTTGCTAGTTTTAAATTAGTACATTATTTTAACTAATAAAATAGGCTTTTTTGCACCATTTTCAGAATCTCTTACATGAGTGATCAGACTTTGTTATTGGTTAGCCTTTGTGCAAAAATAAAATTAGAAAACTAAAGTTTGAAGTTACCTGCAGTCAGTTTTAACAATTCAAATATATAACATATGCTTTTTACTACATTAGTCTCATTTTAGGGACTATAGTCATGACTATTAGTTTGACTTCAAAAAAGCTCAAAAGACAAATTTAGCACTTGCATATTCATATTATGCAATGAAGTATGCTGTTTTGCTATCTGGGTGAATACATGTTTCTGTTGACAATGTACCTGTTGTATAGAGACATGTGCTTTGAAGCACTGAAACACTAAAGGATTTTTATTTTGGTATTAACAAATACAGCTGCTCATTTCATCGCCAGGGTAGACACATGGCAACTTTGATAGAAACTTCCTCGATTTTCACTTGCCAAAACTGGTGTTACTATTGCCAGTGTCCAGTTTCCTCCTATATCCCATGGTGTATAATTGTGGATGCATGCAAGATTTCCCCTGTGACATTGAACTGTATATACCAGTTAGAAAATTAATGTATACTTGGACAACCATCCGTGGACATGCTCATTGCAATATGAGAATAAATGCAAAGCCTCTGTTCCTTTATCAGGACTGTAAAGGATACTATTATAAAGCGATTAATGTTGCCACCATTTCATCTCCTCTTACTATTTCATGACAATATAAAGAAACAAAATCCAAATCTGACGAGTCAATGCACTCTCAAAGCACACACAAATCTACAGTATTTCTGAACTCCTTAATGAGATAAGTGTCAATAACAAAAGCATGTGTGTGTTTTCCTTGCTTTTTATTTTATTTTTTAAACAACCACAACTCTTACAATCGCTTGTTAAAATTTTTCTGCATCAAACTCAAAGGAATTCCAGGCATGACTTCTGTTATTATTTTGTTGCAGCATCCCCACTGTGAGACATTTTCTTATGTAGTCTTAACTCATGTTTTCCTCACATATTATGCCTTCCAAATTAATTCATCTAATTGCAGTCATGAACTAGTGCAGTACCAGCTTTCATTCTGTACTATCAATATTGAAAAACATTGAGTACCACCACATCCTTTTACAATTCACTTGAATAGTGAAGTAATTTTTCTTAATAAACTGTTATATATTAATATTAACTTATATTAATTTTTACTCCAAAAGATACACTAGGGCTTATTTTCAGGGGATGTCTTATATTTATTCATGTACAACAATATACATTTATCCAAATACAGTCATGTTATCTTCTTCTTCTGGAATATCATCATAACTCTCCACATTCAAACCCTGAATTCCAGCCTGAATTTCTTGCTACTCCAGCCGCTTTTAGGATCCTCCAGGATTGATGTGCGTGCTTCGATGTTTGATGAATTGTTCGATGTGGTGAAGCAAAATGCTGACATACAAATGTATTCATGTTGCTTTTATATTCAAGTGTCGCATATTCACCAACATAAAGACACGATATATTTTAAAAGTCTCATATACCATTTTTTTTATTTGCAACTTCACAATAGCATCAGAATGTACGGCGGGGTATTTGGGCCACAAAGAAAAAAAAATTAAGGACATAATGAAAATGTCTATTTTGTGATTAAAGTGGAAATTTCAGCTTTGCTTTAACCATGAAATGTCCACTTTCACCTCGTAGTTTATCATTAAAGTAGACTGTTGTAAACGTTACTTTAAAACCGACCCAGTTGTTAATCGCTACATGCTTCTTGGGCTTCCTCCTGACCTGACAGCAGCAGCAAGCAGCAATAGATCACCACACAGAACACATTAAATTTATGATATTCCAGCTATCATTTAGAATTCTTAGATTTAAACTTATCACTTTCATGATGAAATGCATTAAAATATATATGTTACATTTTAGAGTTGTTAACTTTGTTTAAATAATGAATATTGTTAATAGTTACACATATTGGGGGTGCCACAGTGGGCTACGGTAGCGCTGCTGTCTCGCAGGGAGTCACGTCCCTTGTGATCCCTGCCTGGAGTTTGCTTACTTTTAGGGTAGGGCTTATATTACAGAACAGCCTGAAAATCATGCTAGGGCTTATTTTTGGAGTAGATCTTATTTTTGTGGAAATACGGTACTATATAATTGTTTTAAAAAATGCACTGGTGTTTTTATATAGATTCAATCTGAAAAATTACAAATGGATGTCACTACTAGTTAAAATGTATACATTGTTTTATCTACAAAGTGTAAAATCTAATTTTAACTTCTTACAGTGCAGCCCAGATTGTTGACTACTATAGCTATACCCATCAGTTAATAAAAAAAAATGTTAAAACAAGATTTTCAAAATTTAGCACACCTTTTGCAGATATACAAAACAGTATAGTTTCTGAAATTTCAGGCAATTAAAGATGAAAGATCCATGTAAAAAGTAACCCTAAGTATTCTTGTCACTTTCAAAAAGCAAACATGCTACCTCGCATATATTCCTCCTGGGTCTAAGAAGGATGAATTCATCAGAGCTGGGACTTATTAAAATAGCTTGCTATTATCAGAACCATCATATTTGACACTGTGACTGTTATACAGTGTGACCAAGCTGACGTGATCCTAAAAAGTTTCCCTGCTCCCAAAAAATTAAAAATGAGTAGTGAAGAAAACTAAAATACTTAGGCTCACAGTTTAAATTTTAACCATTCAGATAAATACATTGAACCTTAAAATACAAATGAAAAACAGGATCTGACAGGCCCCAAATCTTTAATGAATTACTTGATGACTCTTGTGTATGAAAAATAACTCGAGAGGTAGGCTGAATTTAACACATCAATACAATCAGCACCACCACTTTAAATTTTCAATATTTAAAAATGTGTGCAGATTGCACAAGTTAGAAAAAAAATAAAATTGGTTTGGGAAGTTCAGACCTGATATTTTTTTCCAAAATACTGCAGTCTGGTCTTCAAAACTGAGACAAGAGATTCAAATAATTATGTTCCCTCTCATTCCGGCATTCAAAAAATTGTTATTCTGATGTCATCATTTTACTATTGTGAATATTGTTAGCAATGCTGTTATTTAATGTTTATTCAGATTCTGGTTATCAGAAAATAACTCTTTATTAGAATATATAAGAAAGCTTGAGATATACAATGCTTATATCAAATAAATGAATAAAAAAATAAGCAAAAAGTACATGATCACCATTCTCAAAACAGTGTTGCAAAATGCTTACAGATTCAAGGCTAGCTAGAGTAAATATGTAAGAAAGAACACAATGGAATAATGAAAAAGAGGAAACAACCAGACCATTTTTAAGCAAGTATAAGCACATGCCCAGATGAAAATCACTTGGACCATGAGGACATTTGGACTCTGTACAGAAGGCTAAAATGTAAACCAGGCTGTGCATAACTACATAAAATGGTAGATTGTGTATAAACCTGGCTTCTCTAATCGCCTCCTTGTGCGCCTGGAACATCTTGACGTTGTTCATGTTGGACTGCCAGTACTTAACATAACCTCCATGATCTGCTGTCAGCATCCACATGTCATTATGAGACCAAGTCATTGCTCTCACAGGGCTGTCATGGGCCTAAACAGAAGAAGAATGTAGACAAGTTATTAGCAGAACATTAAGTACAGGAATGACTATGCATTCAATCAGAACACAGAATTCCTGATAAACAGAACCAAAATATGTAAAACAAGCACCGTATTTATAATGATCAAAGCTAGGGAAAGAAAAACTGCAGTTTATGTAGACATGTTTAAAAAAAAAATGTAAAAATATAATTAAAAAACAGCACTGATGTTAATTTACAAGACTGTTTAATGAGGCTCAGATCATGCTGACCTTAAACTAATTACATATTCAAGTTTCTTAACTGAGGCAAGCTGAAAGTAGTCTACACATAGGTAAAGAAAACAACAAAACAATTTGTTTGGGAAAATAGATCCACAGTGGAGAAAAACAATTGAATTTAGGTGTTCCAAGAATACAGACAAGCATTTTGAGGTGGGTGGGCAACACACCCTTTGAAATAACAACTTGACATTTAAGTTATTATCTACAATGGAAATCAATACACATTCTGCAAATTGTGTGTAATTTTGAAACTATCCCATCTTGTTAAAAACTTTACTTGAACCAATCATCCACAAACTATACCTCCCCCAAAAGTGCATAGCCACCCCATTTTGACTTAATAACTAATGAAGAGTTCTCTGACTTTGCATTTAAACAAAAAACAAAACACACACACACACAACCAATGATACCTGCAAGATTGTTTCAAAGTTGAAAGTCAGACCATTCCATAAAGTAAATTCTCCACTAGATGCGCCTGTTACTAAACGTCGCCCTTCTGGAGTCCACTGTTGAGTAATGAAAATGAAAAATATAAATAAGCCTTAAACTAATATAACGTTGTTGTAGACTAGTAGCTCATGAATGCTCTCTAAACCTGCTTTGGAGACAAGAAAAATGCAAACATTCTATAACTTAACAACTGTTGGTTTCTTCTTTTTAGCTCTTATACATGTCGACATAAATATACATCAGAGGAATCAGAAACTACAGTATAGCTGCAGAACGCTGACTGACCCTAATTGAAAAGAGCAAAAAAAAAAATTTTTTTTTTTTTTTTTTTTAAATCAAAAGGTTTTATTTTAACATATTTAAAGTTGTTAATCTGACTTTTAATTTGGGTACCCTTATGTTTCTCTCTACAGTGTTCAGGATGTCCATGATGACTAATCTTATTAAAGTCTGAAACAATTTTGTTTTTTATCTACAGTCTTCAAATTTAACAGTCTATTAAAAAAAGATACAAAATGGAACTGGTTCTTTAATTTCCTTCCAACAAATAAAATCTCATTTATTTATAAATTTTTAGAACCTCTCATTTCCATGGTTTAATTTCACTTATCAATTAAAGAAACGTCTGTTTACTGTGTAAATTAGCTGGTCTTCCAGATCTTTTCAGTTACTATTTGCATGTGTAACAGAACTGAAGAAGAAAATCAGAATAGCCACAGATATGCTGTGTACTTACTTTACATGACACTGTAGATAACAATTTTGTTCCAGATGATAGAATAAATTAAATTATTCTGCAACAGTGGTGTTGCTTGGTACTTTAGGCATTTTCAATATACAATTTTACTTGCCACTTTATTCCCATGTTTCTCTGTAAAGTATTCTAATGGTATGCCTGTAATGTGTATACCAAAAATCTTTAATACTAGTTTTATGGTGTGTACAATTAGTGTTTCACAATATAAGAATCAGCAAAATCTTCTTGGTGCTATGTACAAAGCATAGGTTGGACACAAAATGAAAACTGTGGTTACGCTTTCTGGAATTACTTACCCGGACTACGAAAACAGGGCATTTAACTTTATTTGTTGATGTTCTGACAAACTTTGTTGTTACTGCATTCATAGGGTTATTCAGCATTCCCACTGGTGGAACAAGCTGGATAGGAAGAAAAAGAAATCTCAGTGAACCAAAAAAAAAACATGGTAAGAATCGCAAGCAGGGAGATCTGAGCAGGAGAAGATACTGGTAAATTAATTTTTCCTTTTGTGCATAAATGCAGCATTCAGACTGTACAAAACACAATTTAGATCCATCAAAGTAAACAACATCAAGGAAAGCAACTCCTCTATGTCCAGTGTTTTGGAATAGGTTTTTCTTTTTTATGAAGGGTTACTGATCAGGTAATGAGACTGTTGTAATCAGCAGGACCAAAGCAGCGATATGCTACATAACTGAATTACAGTCCGTATTTTTAAAGTAGTGTAGATTACAAAATTCCCTAGTTGAAACTGAGCTAGGTGTTCACTGGGAGACACTCAGAGTTCAGCAGCCTGTTGGATACAAAGTTATCAGTCAGTCAGTCAGTCGGACATTGCAACACTGAGGTGTCTTTTTCAGATGCATACGGCTCGAGACAGTGTTTTCAAAGTGTCCATTTTCAGGAGGTGTAGTGTAGACAAAAGGCGAAAACAGAAACTAATGTTTGCATTTTTAAACTAAAACATAATTGAGTGAGTGCAACTTAATTCTGTCACATCTTGCATGCAATGTATTATTTACAATGTAACTGGAGGAAATTATGGATTTTTTTTTTCTTTTCACTTTACTTCTCTAAGTTATGTTCTGTAACTGTATTTTAACACCACATTCTGGTTTCCAATGTTCCCTCAAAGACAGCATAATGCCTGTAACATGAATTTAAAGCTGCAATGCACTGTACTGAAAACCTGTCACGCAGCAAATTTCAATAAGGTTATCAGTAGATATAAAACATGAAAAGTCCATTAATTTACTCAAGAGATAGACTTCTGAAAATGGAAACAGATGCCCTCAAAAAAGTTTTTACATTAATAAGAAAAAATACATAAAATTAGTTGAGGCGGGATTATTTAATGCTTTGTGGAAATGAGAAGTCTTTGTGAGATGCAAGTGGGATGAAGATCTACAGATGCACAAACAAAAACATATTTGGCTAGCTAATTGTCCTGTACCTAAAAATCCCCCAACCGACTGTATGATGTTAAGGTGCATACAGGATAACCACACACAGCCAACTCTGGCAGACAGAGCTCAAAGCTTGACTAGATTCTAAAGGATCCTGCCTGTACAAATGCAGGAAATCTAATAGGCTACTGAACTCTGAGGGTCGCACAGTGAAACTGGCTCCTTTGAACTAGGGAATGTTGAGTTCAGGATTTCTGTAATCCATACTACATATTCCAAAAATATTTTTAACCAACCAAAAAAAAAATATATGAGTGTTCTTTCAACAGATTTTCTCACAAAATACAACTAGCTGGTTTATAAACTTTTGACTGCAAGCAACAGGGTAAATGAATCTTTTGCATAAAAGAAACAAAAAATGTCATACTTCATCCAAAGGTATTAATGGAGTGAGTATGTTAACCAGCTTTTCCAGCTGGATATGAAAAGCACAATCGGGTAGCAGCAGACATTGCTTTTTATCCATTAAAACTGAAGTCTCCAATTAAACCTGTGTGCAACTGAGGTTTTACATATCGATCCAACATACAGGGTAAGAGATGCATCATACCCTTGATTGATTATTTTATAAAAGCGGACTTCACTTTATGCGAAATGTTGAACAGAAACTGGAGAGATTATGAAATAAGTTCTGCTTTATGCATCTTGATTTGATTTAAGTTAGGAGAGGACAATGAAAATATGTCCGAGTATAACAGTTCATTATATTGATTAGGAATGTATGATGAAAAGCAGATGCTTGCGAAAGGCATACTTTCCTCAAAAATGCAGCTGGAATTGCTCAAGGACCAGGAGTTGCACAGGACAAGCAAAGACTTTGCATAATAACAAATAAAAGGGTAAAAGGGTGAGTGCCATTACTATTAATACCTTAACCAGACTCCAGGGCTCTTTAAATAAATACATACATAGGTAGAAAAATAAGTAAATAAACAAACACATACTTTGGTTTGAACACACACCAGAATGAATATAAAACATGAATATTAAAAAAAAAAGTTCTGACTGTTACAGTCACAGTAAGCATTATGCAGACATATTGTTGTTAGTATAAAGGAGCCCCAGTAGCATTTCTTGAGAAACTTCTGCTAAATAATTAATTGGCTAAAAGTAGTCAGTGTTAGTGCGTCAAGGAGAAGATGTGCTACATTCTTCATAAAGGCACTCAGTTTTGTTTTAATACTCTCCTTTGCTACTAAACCTTTTTAGTTTACTTAATATGTGTGCGGAACCACATCATATCATATTCTTTGAATCAGCGTATGATCAGTTTGATGGAAGCTTTTGGAACACAATTCCTGTATTACTGCATTAATCTCATCACTAACTGAACTGTGGTTTGTTTGTGTTCTGCCCACTTAACCATAAAAAGCTTCTTTGGAACATGAATAGTACATTTCTTATTTTTAATGATGCTTTACAATAATGGTGTAGTCAGGACTCAGTTACTTGTACCAATGTTCAGTAGATATTTCATATAGATAGATTAGATGGATAGATAGATTAGATGGATAGATATACAGATATAGATATATATACAGATATATATATATATATATATATATTACAGATAGATAGATAGATAGATAGATAGATAGATAGATAGATAGATAGATAGATAGATAGATAGATAGATAGATAGATAGAGATTATATATACATAGATATATATATATATATATATATATATATATATATACATACACACACACACACCATAGATACATTATTCAAATAAACACCCATTCACTATACACCCACTTAATCCGATCCAGGGTTGCCAAGGTAGGAACCACTGTCAGGCCATTGAAGGCAATACTTAAGCATACTAATTCCATGTGATTTTATAATCACCATTTAACCAAAGAAACATTTCCTTGGAATATTACTGAAAATCGGAAGTAACACAAACAGAAAGATAAGCAGACATGAAGTGAGCATAAACAGTGCTCCAGTAGAGGTCTGAACCTAGAACTTTGGAGCTATTAGGAAGAGGTGGTAAGTACTGTTCTAACCAATAATACAAAGGGAAGAAAAACAAAAACTATTTTGGTATAGTTGATTTAACACCAAATGTTCACATCAGAAAGATAAAAGGGCAAGACTGTGGTCTTCCAGTTAAGAAATACTGGGATTCATTCACTGACTTTGATACTTGCTTTTTCCCCCATTCCAAACACATGTTAAACACAGCTAACAAAAAGTTTAAAGTAAAAGCTACACAAAAAAGGTTATGCAAATTTATCACTAGATAAACTCCACACAATATAAATTTCTACTTACTTCATTATAATAACCAGCATCAGGCTGGATAGCTCGAAAATCACGATGGTCCCTTTGCCAGAGACGATTCTGTGCAAATGGAAAAGAAAAAATACAATAAGAACAGGCACAGTGGTGATATAGGAGGGCTTGTACACAAATGATTTAAACAGTATGCCTTAAATGATTATCACATGGAGATTAAAGGCAAAATAAATTAAACCCATTTTGCTCCCTTTACAGTTGTGCTTGAAAGTTTGTGAACCCTTTAGAATTTTCTATATTTCTGCATAAATATGACCTAAAACATCATCAGATTTTCACTTGAGTCCTAAAAGTAGATAAAGAGAAACCAGTTAAACAAATGAGACAAAAATATTATACTTGATCATTTATTTATTAAGGAAAATGATTGAATATTACATATTTGTGAGTGGCAAAAGTATGTGAACCTCTAGGATTAGCAGTTAGTTTGAAAGTGAAATTCGAGTCAGGTGTTTTCAATCAATGGGATGACAATCAGGTGTGAGTGGGCACCCTGTGTTATTTAAAGAACAGGGATCTATCAAAGTCTGCTCTTCACAATACATGTTTGTGGAAGTGTATCATGGCACGAACAAAGGAGATTTCTGAGGACCTCAGAAAAAGAGATGTTGATGCTCATCAGGCTGGAAAAAGTTACAAAACTCTCTCTGAAGAGTTTGGACTCCACCAATCCACAGTCAGACAGATTGTGTACAAATTCAAGACCATTGTTACCCTCCCCAGGAGTGGTCGACCAACAAAGATCACTCTAAGAGCAAGGCGTGTAATAGTCGGCGAGGTCACAAAGGACCCCAAGGTAACTTCTAAGCAACTGAGGACCACTCTCACATTGGCTAATGTTCATGTTCATGAGTCCACCATCAGGAGAACACTGAACAACAATGGTGTGCATGGCAAGGTTGCAAGGAGAAAACCACTGTTCTCCAAAAAAAACACTGCTGCTCGTCTGCAGTTTGCTAAAGATCACGTGCACAAACCAGAAGGCTATTGGAAGAATGTTTTGTGGACGGATGAGATCAAAATAACACTCTTCATTTAATCCAAAAAGTTCTATGTTTGGAGAAAGGAAAACACTGCATTCCAGCATAAGAACCTTATCCCATCCGTGAAACATGGTGGTGGTAGTAGTATCATGGTTTGGACCTATTTTGCTGCATCTGGGCCAGGACGGCTTGCCTTCATTGATGGAACAATGAATTCTGGATTATATCAAAATTCTAAAGGAAAATGTCAGGACATCTGTCCATGAACTGAATCTCAAGAGAAGGTGGGTCATGCAGCAAGACAACGACCCTAAGCACACAAGTCGTTCTACCAAAGAATGGTTAAAGAAGAACAAAGTTAATGTTTTGGAATGGCCAAGTCAAAGTCCAGGGGGTTATTTTTCATACGAGGATTACTCGTTTAGCCGGATTTAATCGGCAAGATCCTTTATTGCTCCCAGAGGAAATTATTTTCGAAAGATACCGCTTTAGCTGAGTGGGAATATTGTACCTCAAAGATTTACTACCACCTTATATTCGAAGTCAAACTAGGCGAAGTTGGGCTCTCACAACCACACAGACAGTATGCATTGCTTTGAGGTTTTTTGCAAGCGCCACTTTTTTTTATATACTGTAGGCGATGTGGAAAATCTATCTAAAAGTGCAGTTTGCCAGGCAATTCGTAAAGTCTATTTGACTTTTCCTTCAGGTTTTCATAGTGTTTCCTGGACACCTGTGTGTGCAGACAAAAAAAAGAGGCATTTCATGCCATTGCAGGTAGGTAATACGCAGGTAGGTAATACACAGGCAAAAACACCCACAGTTCCATGAAGAATCTCACAATCAGCCTAACATTTTCATTACCCAGGATTTCCAAATGTGATTGGGGCACATGGGACTGATCAGAGTGGAGTTAGATCAAACATTATTTGGAAAATGAACCTCTCCTCCTGATTAATAATCAAACACAGTGTCTTCATCAAATATTTGACCTTTGTCAATATCTTGTTGGTCAGACACAAGATCTAGGGATATGACTACCTATGGCACACATTGAGGACAAATATATGCAATGACCATCTGAAATGAAGTGACCACTGCATCCTGCCACTGGTTCTGGGGAGGAGCTTCCCCCTGGAATGCCCTCAGAAACAAGGCAATGAGCATTTTGCTGGATATCCAACTCTTCTGCAGGGGTTAGGTCTGGACTACGTGGACCTCCACCTGTTTTTTGCTTGTCTGCCTTCTTATTAGCTTTAAAATTAATGTTTTTTGTATTATATATGATTATTTATGTTAACAATTCTTTAAATAGTTATATACTAATATTTACCAGTTTGAAGTATATTCTTGTACTTCACTTTAACCTGTTCCCATGTTCTCCTTGTGCTCACGTTTGATCTGGAATTATGACATATTAAAAATTAATCTGACACACAGGAAATGAAACGCTGCATTCAGTAAGTACAATGCACACTACTTAGTGTTTAATTTGTCAGCCACTTTTTTGCCAGCTGTCTTTTCTGGTTTGGGGGTGCTTTTGCAGTGTTACCCCTTGTGCATATTAAATCTTGCAATTCTTCATGTCCTTCGATTAAAAGGTCCTGCTCCGCTTGTGTGAAAAAAAATGCGCCCGTTCTTTTGTCATTTTGTTACAGCCTGATCATGTTTTCTAGACAATATACATGGGCTTTTCAATCAGTGCGGGCGTGCGCATTCATCTCGGATGATTAGATCCAGCTAGACTAATCTACTACATGGTTGCGTTTGAAAAACCGACTTATCCCGGATGAGTTTCACCAGCATTAACTCATCCAAGATGAGGCATCTGATCTCGGATGATTTAAGTGACGTACGGAAAATACCCCCCTGACCTTAATCCAATCTAAATGTTGTGGAAGGACCTGAAGCGAGCAGTTAATGTGAGGAAACCCACCAACATCCCAGAGTTGAAGCTGTTCTGTATGTACGGAGGAATGGGCTAATTTTAAATTTTTTTTTTTTTTTTTTTTAACTTTTCCCCAGTACCACTTAATAAACTACCATTGAGACCGTTTTCAAATTAAAGAAAATGTGTCTATATTGGTGACAGCAATTCATTCAAACACTGGAATAGTGTTCTCAGGGGTTATCACTGGTCTGTGAAAGTGATAAGCTATACGTGCCATGTACTGTGTGTATCCAGTTTATTGGGAAGGGAAAGAGAGAGATCCTACTTCACAACTTATTTGTTGTTCCCTTCTTCAAGGTCATCGGTTTTCTTTTCCTTCTTGCTGACGGAATTGCTGATAGCCCTACTCTATGGTCAAATCGTTCTCATTTACCTGATTTATTTTACAGCTATTAACTGCAGAAGCGCAATAGATCAAATGGTTGTTAACTGAATGGATTATATATCATGTGCAAACAATACAAGAACTCTTAACTGGATGCACTAACTTCATCTGTGAACAAATGGCATATGCAGCTCCAGATTAAAAGCCGAAAGTTACTCTTAAACATTGGCCTTTAAACCTCAGTATACTAAATGGTCTATTAAATAGATAGACATGGTATATACTTTTCCAAGCACAGATTTCTTTTGTAATATGCTACCAGTAAAGTAGCATTCTATTTCTTCATACATACACAGAGGCTGGAATTTATTATTAACTCATGAGTCAAGATCTTGTGTGAACAAAGCCGAACCAAAACAAATACCAAAAAAGATAGCCCTGTAATTTCTCTGGTGAAGATCTAATAATATTCCCAGTAATTTTCCTGGGTTGTGTGTTATGAACAAGGCCAGAAAACTAGCAGGTACAGCATGTAAAACTCTAATATTCTGCTATACAACATAACAGTATTTACAGTATGTAAGTGTACCAATTATAAAACTTAAAGAAGAGTGATGGATACCCTAGAATCTCATTGCAGCAATACACACACAAAACACTATTTAATTAGTGTTCCCAAACTGCAGATGCGAACAAAATGAAGTAGGGTTTTGGCTCAGACCTCATTCAATCCACTCACCATTCCTAACATCTCATTAAAAAAGTTTGTCTTCTTTCAATCTGTGTAAGTTTCAAATTGTGTTAGTATGTAGCTGAACTGCAAGAAACAGAATTAAAAGAGGTGGCATCATTATTAATTGTCCCAATGAAAATGAGGAGGTTTGAGTAAAATTGGTGCATTCAGAAATGATAGGCACAATCTCACAAAGAAGCATGCTGTTTAGAGGAAATAACTTAAAATCTTGTGCAAGTGGAAGACTGATAATGTTGTAACTTGCAGAGTATAGAAAGCTTACTTAGCTCAATTTTATTTTAAACATGTGGACATGCATCGAAGAATGGTTTTCTCTAAACAAGCCTCTTATGGTTGGGGCCAAAGAGTGATTTTAGCTTCATCTGTCCACAACACTTCATTCCAAAATACATGTCTAATGCAGATGTTTATTGGCATATTGAAGACATCTTTTGTAAACAAATCCTAGGTAAGGTTTGCTTTTTAACAGCTCTTCCATGAAGGTCACTCGTTTTTCAGGTAAATCCCACCTGCGAGTAAGTCCATTAGTGTCGTACTGGTTTTTTTCTTTGTTTTCCAGCACAGTATAAGAGCAGATCTCTGTCAGTTTTCTTGGTCTTCCATATCCTGTCTAACTACCATTAGGGGTGTCAAAAGAACCAATACTTTCAGTGCTAGTCAATACCAGTGTTCCAAAAACATACAGTAACTGTTCCAGCTTTTTTCCAGTTATCAGTAGTACTGAATATAAGTTGTTACAAGACTCGCACACAATTACAAGCGGACAAATACACCAAAATCATGTCTAGAAATATACAGTCATATGAAAAAGTTTGGGAACCCCTCTCAGCCTGCATAATAATGTACTCTACTTTCAACAAAATAAGATAACAGTGATATGTCTTTCATTTCCTAGGAACATCCAAGTACTGGGGTTTTTTCTGAACAGATTTTTAGTGAAGCAGTATTTAGTTGTATGAAATTAAATCAAATGTGAAAAAACTGGCTGTGCAAAAATTTGGGTACCCTTGTAATTTTTGCTTATTTGAATGCATGTAACTTCTCAATACTGATTTCTTGTAACACCAAATTGGTTGGATTAGCTTGTTAAGCCTTGAACTTCATAGACAGGTATGTCCAATCATGAGAAAAGGTATTTAAGGTGGTCAATTGCAAGTTGTGCTTCCCTTTGATTCTCCTCTGAAGAGTGACAGCATGGAATCCTCAAAGCAACTCTCAAAAGATCTTAAAACAAAGATTGTTCAGTATCATGGTTTAGGGGAAGGCTACAAAAAGCTATCTCAGAGGTTTAAACTGTCAGTTTCAACTGTAAGGAATGTAATCAGGAAATGGAAGGCCACAGGCACAGTTGCTGTTAAACCCAGGTCTGGCAGGCCAAGAAAACTACAGGAGCGGCATATGTGCAGGATTGTGAGAATGGTTACAGACAACCCACAGATCACCTCCAAAGAGCTTCAAGAACATCTTACTGCAGATGGTGTATCTGTACACCGTTCTACAATTCAGTGCAATTTGCACAAAGAACATCTGTATGGCAGGGTGATGAGAAAGAAGCCCTTTCTGCACTCACGCCACAAACAGAGTTGCTTGTTGTATGCAAATGCTCATTTAGACAAGCCAGATTCATTTTGGAACAAAGTGCTTTGGACTGATGAGACAAAAATTGAGCTAATTGGTCATAACAAAAAACACTTTGCATGGCAGAAGAACAGCGCATTCCAAGAAAAACACCTGCTACCTACTGTCAAATTTGGTGGAGGCTCCATCATGCTGTGGGGCTGTGTGGCTAGTTCAGGGACTGGGGCCCTTTTAAAATCGAGGGTCAGGTGAATTCAACTCAATATCAACAAATTCTTCAGGATAATGTTCAAGCATCAGTCACAAAGTTGTAGTTATGCAGGGTTTGGATATTCCAACAAGACAATGACCCAAAACACAGTTCGAAATCTACAAAGGCACTCATGCAGAGGGAGAAGTACAATGTTCTGGAATAGCCGTCACAGTCCCCTGACTTGAATATCAGCGAAAATCTATGGGATGATTTGAAGCAGGCTGTCCATGCTTGGCAGCCTTCAAATGTAACTGAACTGGAGAGATTTTGTATGGAAGAATGGTCAAAAATACCTCCATCCACAATCCAGACACTCAAAGGCTATAGGAGGTGTGGAGAGGCTGTTATATTTGCAAAATGAGGCTCAACTCAAAGTATTGATGTAATATCTCTGTTGGGGTGCACAAATTTATGCACCTGTCTAATTTTGTTATGATGCATATTTTCTGTTAATCCCATAAACTTAATGTCACTGCTGAAATACTACTGTTTCCCTAAGGCATTTCATATATTAAAAGGAGGTTGCCACTTTGAAAACTCAGCCAATGAAAAAACAAAAATCCAAAGAATTAAGAGGGGTTCCCAAACTTTTTCATATGACCATATCATCTTCATGACAGGATAATTTCAGAGTGTAATTGCACGAATCATGTTTATTATTATTTTAATAAAAAAACCAAAACAAACACAAGATTTCCTTATTACCACTTTTACCCCATTATGAAGTCAGTTCATAAATAGCTTCATGCATGCTTGGTGAGCTCAATGGATGTGACTGATCAGATGTCAGTTTTAATTGTTCAACTTGTAATGTCACAACGTTGTAAGAGGAGACAAAATGACGGTGTAATTAATCACTTTTTATAACCATGTCATGTAAGGCTTTGCATTCATTCTCTGATTATATCAAACACATCCACTGATCCATTTTTTAACTGGTTTGTGCAGTTCATGGTCACGAGGGAAACATCACATGCACCATACACTTTGAATAGAGGACTGCAGTGCAAACAGTTTAGCAAATAAAAATACAGTAGAGGCACATTTTAAGCAAAGAATTTGCGTCATTTGTTTGATTTCTGAAGCCAAATTAATGTCTATTCATATAAAGCACAAAATGTGACAAACGTAGTGAAAGCACATGTCATATAATTGAAAGGTATGTTGCGAGTGTAATGTAGTCTACCAGTTAAAAAGCAGGTCCAACTAGTATTCAACATGTGGACTAGTACAAAGGCCAAGCAATGAAAAAACAAGTCTAATCAGTCATATACGATGCTTTGAAAACAGCACAATAAAGAGTGTTTTACCGGAAATAATAATTACATTTCAGACAAATGTAAAAAAGAAAAGAAAAAAAAAAAGTAAATGGAGTTCTAGGATTTTTGACATTGGAAAATTGCATCAATTTGACTCACCCATTTCTCTTCAGTTTGTTATTAACCGGCTAATAATGCAAATATAAATCTTACAATAGCAAATATTACAAAACCTAACTGAGTGATTCTCTGACAAACCATATTTTAAAAGTATGCTGTTACAAAAAATGGCTTTAAAAAGTTTAATTAAATTTAAAAAATTCTGAATTACCTTGAATTCACTATTTCAGATATACTGTCAGAAAGCAGTACTTTTCAGTTACTGGAAAAAAAATTTCAGAATAAATTTGGAATGTGCACATGGTAAGATAAATTAGGTAGTCCATGGTGATATTTTTTTTTTGTTCTGTATTTCGCCTTATACAATTTCTTGTATTAGGAATTTGTTATTTTTCGCATACCCCTTGGGGTCAGAGCGCACGGTCAGCCATTGAACAGCGACCCTGGAGCAATTACAGATTAAGGGTCTTGCTCAAGGGCCCAGAAGAGTAGGATGTCTTTTTGGCAGTGACGGGGATTTGAACCGGCAACCTTCTGGATACCAGCACAGATCCTTAGCCTCAGAGCCACCACTTTGCCCCAATGCTGAAATGTCCTTAAGATTATAAAATTTCCCTCATTTGTGGTTACATTGGGAGGATCCCCATGTCTATTCCATATTAAAACTGAAGCCCTCCATGGTATTTATGAGTGCCAAAACCAGTTTACTTAAATAATAGGTAACACCTTAAGGAGTATACCAGTATTGTAAAGCCTCTACTACTGTGGCAGTGTAGTGTACTTTCTGGCAGGTAGTGTGGTGTAGTGGTTAAGGTTTTGGACATCAATCCCAGAGGTTGTAAGTTCAAATCCTGCTACTGACACTGTGTGACCATGAGCAGGTCACTTCACCTGCCTGTGCTCCAACTGGAAAACACAAAAGAAATGGAGATGGTTGTATCTTAAATACAGTGATCCCTCGCTATATCGCGCTTCGCCTTTCGCGGCTTCACTCCATCGCGGATTTTATATGTAAGCATATTTAAATATATATCGCGGATTTTTCGCTGCTTCGCGGGTTTCTGCGGACAATAGGTCTTTTAATTTCTGGTGCATGCTTCCTCAGTTGGTTTGCCCAGTTGATTTCATACAAGGGACGCTATTGGCAGATGGCTGAGAAGCTATCCAGCTTACTTTCTCTCTCTCTCTCTCTCTCTTGCGCTGACGTAGGGGGGTGTGAGCAGGGGGGCTGTGTGCAGCTGCTTCCTGAAGGACATGCTGCACGGAGCTTCGCATACTTAAAAGCTCAAAGGGCACGTATTGATTTTTTTTATCTGTCTCTCTATCTCTCTCTCTCTCTCTCTCTTCCTCTCTCTTCCTGCTCCTGACAGAGGGGATGCGAGCTGCCGCCTTCAACAGCTTTGTACCGGCGGTGCTTCGCATACTTAAAAGCCAAAAAGCCCTATTGATTTTTTTTTTTGACTGCTTGCTTTGCACTCCTTTGAAAAGGAAGATATGTTTGCATTCTTTTAATTGTGAGACAGAACTGTCATCTCTGTCTTGTCATGGAGCACAGTTTAAACTTTTGAAAAAGAGACAAATGTTTGTTTGCAGTGTTTGAATAACGTTCCTGTCTCTCTACAACCTCCTGTGTTTCTGCGCAAATCTGTGACCCAAGCATGACATTCTAAAAATAACCATATAAACATATGGTTTCTACTTCGCGGATTTTCCTATTTCGCGGGTGGCTCTGGAACGCAACCCCCGCGATGGAGGAGGGATTACTGTATTGTAAGTCACCGTGAATTAAGACGTCAGCCAAGTAAGTGCACAAGTATTTACTGTATACATTTTTTATTCTATTACAGAAAAAGGTATAATACTGTTCACTTTAATAATGGAGATATTTCCAATAAAAAGCAGCTGAACAGAATTTCTATTTCTCCCAATGCTATCAAAAGGTATCAATTATTGTGAAATTTCACTGGTATTGGTATTGAATATGAAAATTCTGGTATCATGAAACCCCTAACTAGCATTTCTTAATGACATTTTGGACTGTTAACTGGAAGCACCATGAGTTATGTTTATATCCTTAAAGCCAAATGTAATCCACTGTGATTCCGTGTTGTATACAAATTAAATATGAAAACTTCCACACAGGTGAATACTTTTCATGGGCAATGCACAACAGAAAAAAAAATAAAAAGTTTCAAACAGATAAATTCTACATTGAATCATAAGCTACTGTGTATATTTTAATGAGTTTACG
This sequence comes from Erpetoichthys calabaricus, assembly GCF_900747795.2. Lineage (NCBI taxonomy): Eukaryota > Metazoa > Chordata > Cladistia > Polypteriformes > Polypteridae > Erpetoichthys > Erpetoichthys calabaricus. Next base: position 174,359,902 of record NC_041395.2, read on the forward strand.
ATTCAGGGGGTGTCAATGTGATTAGAAAAATTTTCCAATGTATCTTGATCCATCTCAATTGTTTTCTTGCTATATGACCACTTCCTGATTTTTAAAATAAAATTGTTATCAATTACAAAAATTTAGGTGAATTTAATTTAATTTTTTATGAACATAACACAAGAACAAACTGAAGTGCTAACTAGCAGGTTGCATCACGTGTCAACTTAAAAAATAAGTGTGTGCTGTATTGTAGTTAATTTTGTTTTATATTAAGTGAATTTTGACATGTTGAAACTCAAGTTAACCTAACGTGCCACTTTGTAAAATTTCTTTTCAAGAATCCTCCTTGCAACAGTTATGAACAACACATAGAATCCATCAAACAAAAATGTGCTGTATCAATTAAAAATGTCTATTTTCATGCAAATTGTTTTCTGTCACCTTTTAAATAGTATTTTATGTGAACCATAAATTGAAATAATCACCATTATAGAAAATCAATAGGCTACATGAAGCCATTATATTCCTTGCATATGCAACATGCTATATTTGCTAGTGAATGCTGGAATATTTAAAGTTATTGTACAGGAACAGCAGCCTGTTTACATGCCCTGATGGAAGTGTGACTTGATATAATAGATGAAACTAATAATTTAGTATCGACTCAAAAGCATAATTTTTCAAATAAGCTTTAAATGTCAAACTGTAGACTTTTATTTTAATGCACAGACTGTCGGACGTTAAATTCATGAAGCCAATCTACTGCAAAAATCTGCCTAACATCTCTTGACAGGTAAAATAGTGCAGCCTTTTGTATTAGTGTACATATTTTAAACTGGTCCTGTATGAAGGCTGTATTACTCCATTATGCCATACTACAGTATTTTGACACTGATCATGAAATCATTGTTTACTGTTGTCCAGCACGATTCACCGTAGACCCCAGTACAATCAGAAACTATGTCTGTTCTGCAAGAAAACACAATTAACTTTCTCTAAAAAAAAAAAAAAAAAATCACTAAAAATTAAATACAGTAACTAACAAATGATAATGTGAAGTGTTTAGCTTCATACATCACCCATCACGACAGGAGGTCAGAATTCATTTACAGATAAAAGCTTCAATTTTGGGAGGAGAAGCACTAAACCTGTGAAAATGTTAAGTATCAAAAGAATCTAATCATAGATTCAGCTGTCTTACATTTTTTACGCAGATTATCCTGCATTAGTTGGTTTTGCAACTTCTGTAACCATTGCACATGGTTTGACATTAATGGTTGCCATGCTGCTGCTGGAAATCAGGTTGAAGCAACTGGTAACCAGTTTTTGGCCTTTGGTTGCCACTAGTGACAACCACTTTAGTGATAAAACAGCGGTGGATTGGGACTGGTCGATTTTTGCTCATTATGCATAATAGGCAAATCAGTGCATAAGTGTTCAAATGACATAGCGTTTCCAAATAATTTTCATGCATGGATGTGTGTGTGCATGCGCAAGACAGCAAGTGAGGCAGAGACAGATTTGATGTCATTCAAGTGGTTACTAGAATATAAAATAAGCACTTTCACAAAGAAATAACAAAACAAGTGTGCTTTTATTGAAGATTAAAACTGAAGAAAAAATTCAACAACATGATACCAAGAAGACATGATTCACCAGAGTTTGTGTGTCTGCTTATATCCCTTCAGCGATTATCTTTTACAAGTAGCAAAAACTTACACCATGTGTTACAGACTCAAATCAAATGTATGTTTAAATTATATAATAGTAATAATAATAGCAGGTCACAACTCAAAACGGTAAATGCGGGGAGGACCCGGGATACAACCCGCAACCTCTTCATTATGAGGTAGCAGTTGTTACCTCTTTACCAGCCAAACGAACATGTCTAGTTTGTGTCAATTTATATTTGGGTTTTGGTTTTTAAACATTGACAGGAACATGTAAATTAAATAATTTATTTTTCTTCAGTTATATACAGTACTTGAATAAGATCACATGTTTTGTTATTTCTTTTGTGAAATGTGTTTACTTGATATTTGGACTTCAATCTTCACCCATTACATAATTCACCGCAACAGTTTGTCATTATTACTATAACATGAAAAAAGTTTTAGCTGGGTGTTCAACATTTTTTGCCTCACATTCCTGTTATCCTACATTTACACAGATAGTCGTAGACATGAAATGTATGTATTCCACATAACGATATATTATTTACAAATTCCAGACACCAAACTCCCAGATAAAGATAGTTTAGCTGTTAGAATTTTGTGTCCAACAGTGGGAGACAGGTGAGCAGTCTGCCTGTTACCAGTGCTGATCGACACATTTGCAAAACAAAGACGCTGATGTGCATAATTTAAAGTGGCCCAGCATTACGAGTATTTTCGTGGGTTTCAGGGATTCTAGTGTTCATTTACACATGGAATTAAAATGCATTTCATGGTGTCATGGTGTCCATAACTCACATTTTGCATTAAAACATCACAAAAAATATTTAGTTCACCTGCAAGTGCATTTTGTATGTCTGTATGCATTTCTTACTAGTGTACCTCACACTATTGAATTAAAACATGCTGTCAAAACAAAACAATTATAAATACATATGTAGATGTTACTTATTCATTTGTCATTTTGTTACATGTCTCTGTTTCACTTCAAGAGAGTATTCTCATGTCCAGTTGCATGTGTGATGTGTATTCAGTCTTTTTAAGTTAGTGGAGTGTAGCCTTATGGAGATAGATAGGATAGATACTTTATTAATCCCAAGGGGAAATTCACATACTCCAGCAGCAGCATACTGATAAAGACAATATTAAATTAAAGAGTGATAACAATGCAGGTATACAGACAGACAATAACTTTGTATAATGTTAACGTTTAACCCCCCCGGGTGGAATTGAAGAGTCGCATAGTGTGGGGGAGGAACAATCTCCTCAGTCTGTCAGTGGAGCAGGACAGTGACAGCAGTCTGTCGCTGAAGCTGCTCCACTGTCTGGAGATGATACTGTTTAGTGGATGCAGTGGATTCTCCATGATTGACAGGAGCCTGCTCAGTGCCTGTCGCTCTGCCACAGATGTCAAACTGTCCAGCTCCATGCCCACACTGGAGGCTGCCTTCCTCACCAGTTTGTCCAGGCGTGAGGTGTCTCTCTTCTTTATGCTGCCTCCCCAGCACACCACTGCGTAAAAGACGGCACTCACCACAACGGTCTGGTAGAACATCTGCAGCATCTTATTGCAGATGTTGAAGGATGCCAGCCTTCTAAGGAAGTATAGTTTTCTCTGTCCTTTCTTACACAGAGCATCCGTATTGGCAGTCCAATAATTGTAAATGTTCATCCATCAGTCTTGTTCTGAACTTTGATTTGATGACATTCTTGTCACAGAGGTATGTAGACCCAAACAAAGAAGACATTTTCAGGGCTGGTTGGTGAAGATTCTTAGTTATCTGGCTCTACTAAGCTCCAGAAATGCTGAGAATGCTGTTGAGACTTTAACTGCACATTATTTTGAAGGATTATAACCTCAATTTCAATTTCTACAGCATCAACACAGAAATGTTCAGCAACCTGTCCTGAAATCTCACTTATGTCCACATCCATGAAGGGGTTGGCCATAAATGTCACACCGGGCTCAAGTTTCTCTAAGTCACTGAATCTGTCTGCAAACTCCTATCCGAGCCCCGACAAGAGGTCACAATACCTGGAAACGTTTAAAACACAGGCTGCACCTGTGTGACTTTCCAGCATCTTTGAGACAGAGGGGAAGTGCCGAAACCCTTTTGTTTTTCACTTGCTGGATGTACAATGACAGTTTTGCACTGAATGCTTTAACAGCACTGATCATGTCAGATACATTTTTTATATTTGCCTTGTAACTGTAGGTTCAGGTGGTTAATTTTCTCAGTTACATCTGTTAGGAAACCAAGCTCAAGTAGGCACTCTGCATCAGATAATAGGGTGGTATCTTCCTCCCTCATTTTCAAAAAGCCTTGATTTCACCCAGCAAGGAAAGAATGCGCTTCAGTATCTTACCCAGACTTAGACATCTGACTTCTTTGTGGAGGAGGAGATCCCCATAATAATAATAATTCTTTGCATTTATATAGCGCTTTTCTCACTACTCAAAGCGCTCAGCAATTGCAGGTTAAGTGCCTTGCTGAAGGGCCCAACAGAGCAGAGTCCCTATTGGCATTTATGGGATTCGAACCAACAACCATCCGATTGCCAGTGCAGATCCCTAGCCTCAGAGCCACCACTCCGCCCATACTCCACAGAGCACAGCTTGAAACTCAGGTGTTGCTTTGCCTTTGCTCAAATGGAGTTGATGATCTTAAAAACAGGTGCCACGAGATAATTTCACAACTTTTGCGGATATAGCCTGTTGGTGAATGATGTAATGAGAGTTGCACTTAGGAAAGTCCAGGTCCGCTTTGCATTGCACAATAAATCTTGAGTGACAACCTGTCATAGCAGATGCTCCGTCAGTTGTCACAGACACCAGCTTTTCAACAGGGATCTTTTTTCTACAAAGTAGTCCTTCACTGCATTGTAAATATTAAGTAAGGTCAAAAACTCTTCTTTGGTGGAAATGTCACCAAACACTATCCGAATGAAAACAGCCGGCTGGGCTGTATCACTGGAGTCGACAGACTCATCACACTGAAATGAAAACCATTTGCACCTCTGCATGTCTGATTTCAGCTGTTTTACCGCATCCATAGACACTCTCCTTGCCACAGTATTTGCTCCAAGTTGTACATCAGCAATGGCAGACAAAATTTCTGTCTTAATTTTATGGTCCCTGAATAATGTTTCAGCCACTGCAGTCATAGCCTCCTTTATAATCCCACCATCGGTGAAGGGCTTTTTTTGCTTCTTTAAGATGTGTTCCACTTTAAAAGAAGCCTCTGTCACTGCATTGGGCCTTCTTTAAATGTTTAGTGAACAGAGACTGTTGTCTTTAAAGAGTTGTTTTTGGCTCCATCTTCTTTTTGTAGACTGCTACCCGCAGGAAAGTCCAGTGAAAAGTTGCTGTGGACCTTGATGAAATGGCACTACACGTTACATCTTTTACCGACTGGCACACACACTTATTTACATTTGTGAAACAAAACTCTCTTTCCCACTCTTCATGAAAATAGTATGTTTTTAGCCTCTTATTGGTATAGGTACCTGCCGCAGCTATGGTTGCTGCCCATCTCACATCACCACTGATTCATCAAGCTTGACAGCAGCGCATGAGGCACCTATGAATTTGATTGGATATGCATGCAAGTTGGTTTGCCGAGTGACTAATCAAATTTAACTAACCAAGTTTTCAAATTTATTTAGGATTCATTAACCCTTTGGCAAGCTACTTGGAAAGGGGTTGCAAGCTACCGGTAACTCGCAAGCGACGTGTTGGGAGGCCCCTGTGATAGACCAATTATTGTGGCCACAGATGTGATTTGAGCTGTGAGGCTCAGGGCTAACCAATTTGCCACCATACCACAAACAACAAATGATGAAGAGTGAACAAGTACCACAAACAAAATACAAGAAATGGCCACAAACTAGCAATAAGTGAATAAAATATAGATCATCGCACACACACGGTTCCAATCTGAGACACACTCGTAGAGGCAAGCATAGCACACTCTCGTTCAATTGTTTGAAGACATAGCACTGGGCATACCTAGAATGTCTTTTTTATTTCTATGCATCTGTGTAGAAGTTTTGCATTTTTTTCAATTTATAAGTTAATAGTAATAAATCTTTTTGTTATTTCACCTTTTCTCCTGTTTTGTAAGGAGGGGAAAGCTCCTTTAAGGCTTGTTCTGAGATTGTAGCAGGAGGCATGGCTAATTATGCACACAAATTAGCCATGTAGTACTCTGCTGGCAGCACAGGGATCAGTGTAACATAATATATCTGGTATCAGTACTTATTATGGACAGTTAATGTACCCATCAAACTGAAATATTTCAAGTTTATTTTTATTTAAACTCATGTGGGATAGAAATTCGATAAGAGCACCAATCGGGTTGAGGCATTAACACATGCATGAAGCAAATCAGCAGTGATCTTATTAAATATATGCATGAAAGTTCTGTGCATGGCTGCTATAGCTAAGTGATGTCACGATGGCCTTGAAAATCATCAAGGGGGTGTTGGGAAAAACATGTCTGTATAAGCCAGCTGCCCAGTTAATTTCCAAAAAAAATATTCAGCAAAGATGGTCACTGGTGACACAGCATAATCCCTGCGAATTATGTTTTGGTGAATTCTGCCATTCAAAATTAGCGTTTTATCATGATGGCAAATTTTGCCAAACTCATGAACGAAACAGGTTGATTTCAAACATGCTACTGCCATCACTTCACTCGCTTTTCAAAACTACACAGGTGTCAGGACAAGTAACCCTTCTGCAGCTTACCTTAAAGTTGCCACAGCCCTACAGGAAGCTTTTGCCTTCTCTTTTGTCGAGTCTTGTATGTTGAGAGAAAATGCAACTGCACTCATGTTAAAGTGGATATTGTTAATGGCCATCCTCTAGTGCTAAATCCAAAGCATAACCTACTAGGTTCTGTAACTAAGTTATGAAATGTCAGCAGTGACTAATCATGCATTTTAATTTTTTTTTTTTAATATTCAGAAATATTTAGTCATATTATGCTTAATTTAAAACATAATACTTATGCCTAGTGAGTAGTGAACAGCTTTTGCTGTCACCAAAAGTACCTGTAGTGACAACTTCTGTATGTTGGCAATTACTTATCTTTACCCTTAAAAAGAAATACCTACGTACTTGTTTTGCATGTTATGATTAAGAAATTTAGGTACTAGTAAAAATTGTTTTTTTCTTAATAAATACATACAGGCAGCTTTTGAAATATATTTAACTAGTAATAATTATACTTGTTTTCATTTGAAAAAGATACAAGGATGGATACTTCTGAAATCAAATTAAGGAACAAACAATACAAGTGATCACAAATATTTCAGAAAGAAAAGATGCAACACAGAAGATGAGGAGGAAGAGATGGCAAGCAGTTCATTCTGAGATATTGGACAGGAGCTTGAAGGAGTTTCATACTCAGAGCAGTTGGGTGGCTTTGCAACTGCAAACTCACCTATCAGAACCACTGGTTAATATTAGCTAGTGTTTTTTTTCTGTTTATCTGTTTTAAGAAAAGTGACCTGTCTCTGTTAGTATCTGGATAAAATTAAAGGGGCAATTTCCATGTTCAGGTAAATTAGAAAGAATATGGTTTAAAAAAAAAAAAAAAAAGCATTTACGTCTATGGCAAAATAGACTTCTGAGATGTAAACATCATATTGGCACATCTGTATGAATCCAAAATAAGAGACAAAGATTGACCAGCTGATTAAACAATTACATCAGATTTAAGACTGAATAATTGAGTTCCAAAACTAATTGGAATGAATATTTGCTGTCACAGAGGTATCCCAGGATTTTAAGAGCTGCTCTAGACAAAATATAAATGAACATTACATTTGTATCTTTTTGTAAAATCCATATATGCTGCAAGTTATTGTTTATAGCTTATTATTAGTTACAAGAGAAAAATTAATTATGCACTCAGTGAACTTAAAACAAAGTAATTCAATTTTCAAAGTTCACAAACAACTTCACCTCAGCTTGTCATTTTCTTTTGACTAGGACACTGTAGCTGTTTCATTAAATTTTCAGTATATAAATTGAATTTAGAGAGGTTGGGCTGGAAGAAGATAAACAAGAATTCAAAATGGTGGGAAGAAATATTAACAATCTAAAATTAACAAGACTTGCAGACTCTAAAAATGAAAGTAAAGGAACAAGATGAGAACATGGAAGTATGAATAAACACACACACATACACAAAAAATGTATAACAGGCACAGTAGCCAATTTTAGACCTGATGGTGAAGAAATAGAAATGGTAGATAATGATTGATCCTAGAGGACAGAAACTAACAGCAGAGGATAAGCAGTCAAGATATTATCTTTACGGTAGATCCAGGAAACAAAGATCAGCATTTTTCACATGATGTTTTTTTCTGAGACATTGTACAGATGTGAAAGCTGGACTTTGAAGAAACAGGATGAAAAGAGGATTGACACCTCTGATCACAACTGCAGCAAACAAGCTATTGAGAAACCTAAGACCCAAAAAGAAGATAGGGTATTCTGTAGACAGTGAATCTATACAGTCACAAGGAATCTAAAATGAATTGATGGTACTTAATCATCAGGCAAGATATTTCACTTAACTGAAATAAAAAGCAACAATGACAGAATTATAATCCTTGCTCTTCAAATACAAGAATACATGGTGTTGGCATCATTCTTAGCAAACACAAAGGGGATAAAAATCTTCAAATATGAACAACACATCTCAGTTGCTAGAAAGTGCTAGACAATCTGAACCAAAATTGTCTAAAATTAAATATCACAATGAACTTTAAACCCGCTTTTTTTTTTGTTGTAGTGTGGGTTTTAATATTAAACTAGGTAAATCTGGTAGTACTTTTATTTTATATACAGTAATCCCTCCTCCATCGCGGGGGTTGCGTTCCAGAGCCACCCGCGAAATAAGAAAATCCGCGAAGTAGAAACCATATGTTTAAATGGTTATTTTTATATTGTCATGCTTGGGTCACAGATTTGCACAAAAACACAGAACGTTGTAGAGAGACAGGAACGTTATTCAAACACTGCAAACAAACATTTGTCTCTTTTTCAAAAGTTTAAACTGTGCTCCATGACAAGACAGAGATCACAGTTCCGTCTCACAATTAAAAGAATGCAAACATATCTTCCTCTTCAAAGGAGTGCGCATCAGGAGCACAGAATGTCAAAAAGACGAAGGAAAGCAAACAAATCAATAGGGCTGTTTGGCTTTTAAGTATGCGAAGCACCACGGCACAAAGCTGTTGAAGGCGGCAGCTCACACCCCCTCCGTCAGGAGCAGGAAGAGATAGAGAGAGAGACAGAGTTTGTTTTTCAAGCAAAAATCAATACGTGCCCTTCGAGCTTTTAAGTATGCGAAGCACCGGGCATGTCGGTTCAGGAAGCAGCTGCACAAAAGATAGAAACGTGAAGATAATCTTTCAGCATTTTTAAGACGAGCGTCCGTATCGTCTTGGTGTGCGAACAGCCCCCCTGCTCAATCCCCCTACGTCAGGATCAGAGAAAGTCAGCGCAAGAGAGAGAGAGAGAAAAGTAAGTTGGGTTTCTTCTCAGCCATCTGCCAATAGCGTCCCTTGTATGAAATCAACTGGGCAAACCACCTGAGGAAGCATGTACCAGAAATTAAAAGACCCATTGTCCGCAGAAATCCGCGAACCAGCAAAAAATCCGCGATATATTTTTAAATATGCTTACATATAAAATCCGCGATAGAGTGAAGCCGCGAAAGGCGAAGCGCGATATAGCGAGGGATCACTATACTTCACCTTAAATGCCTGTTATTTATTAAAAAAAAAAAAAAAACACTAACCTCTAGGTAGCGGATTACAGAGGGATTATAGTCAATTGTTTTGCGGTTAACAGCTTTCCTCATGCGCTTTCCATCAAAGGTGAGCTGCTGCATGGCTTGTTGTTGAGCAAAATCAGGCCGTTTGTAGAAGAGCTGTCGAGGTGCCTGGTGCTGGAACCGAGGCATGTGGAAAAACCGAGGTGGTGAGCCAATCTCTGTTGCCATTGTTATAAGTGCAGAACACCTAAAAAAGTAAAAATTAATATACATTGTGGGAAAAAGCTAACTTAAAATGTAAAGATATAAAGTGAACATGATAAAAGCTTTGCACAAATAACTGTCATCACTAAACAAAATGTAAGGACTCTTAACTAAAGAAGCTACATTATACACCATAAATGAGAACAGGCCCTCTCAATATAAAGATTTATTTCTATGTCTAAATGATGGCCATTACAAGTCACAAAAACTTAAGAATATGTTTAGCAATTAACAATATAGAAAGACATGCCATCACTATTTGTAAAAGTAAAATCAGACAACACTGATTAAATCAAAAATGGTAAAAATGAGTAAAACCTTGATTAACTTCTACTAGCATATAATATTCTAGTACTTGGTATGTTAACCATTACTTTTTAGTACTGCACATATCCTTCGACATTGGGACTCAATCACGAAACCGGAACAGAACAAATCTGTTTGATAAATACCAGATTTTCCCTCTATGGACGCTTTATAATGTTTTAGTTAGGTCTTTGTAAAAATTAACAGATCATACACATGCTCAGGACCAAGCAGAGTGAATGTGTAAATAATAAAAAGCATGATATATGAATGCAATTTGAAGAAAATACATTAAGTGAATAAAATACTGTACAAATATGCAAATTACAAATTACATCATCTCAAATCCTTCAACAAAATCTGTCAAATTAGGTACTAGTTTAATGATTATTTAACAACACAGTTGTCTTATTTTTCAGTAAACACATCACACAGGTCTGCACCTAACATAGTGTTTTTTTCTTATAAAAGGACATCTATCTGAACCTGACTGGATTGAACATAACAATAGCAAATCTGGCACTACTGCATGATTTGGCCCAGATCACACTGTGGAGATAATGCAGATTCGACGATTGCACTGATGTGTTGGCAGAGAGTGATGAATGGTTGATTAGCCATTTTATACTAGCCAGAACTCTTCTGGTGCATTTATGCACTATTATGGATTCTACTCTTAAAAGAACAGCTACAAGAAGCCATGCAATACCTGTACATCTGGAAGTTCTGTCAACACTTGGCTTTCTGGCTACAGGGACATTTCAGCGGGACTGCCAACAGGTCTGGGATTTCTCTGCCATCTATGAGCTACATATTACCAGGACTACTTAACTGCATATTAACACTGATGCAGGATTATATCTAGTTCTCATCTGGTGGGGAAGGGCAAGTGGAAGTTAGACAATGTTTTTACGAGCTGGCCAACCTACACAGGGTCATTGGTTCATTAGACTGCACACATGTATGCATCAAAACTCCATCCAATGATGCATTTGCATATATGAATAGAAAACACTTTGGCATTGACATTTTGTCAATGTGCAGCTTATATGTGGTGCAAATTGTGTAATACTCAATGTCACTGCTCAATGGCCCTGCGGTAAGCACAACAGTTTCATTCTGCAGCACAGTTCTGTTGGCACATGTCTGGAACAAGAAGCTGTGCAAGACAGCTGGTAAAAGTTTCTCTTATATATGAAATTGTACTTATTTGTATTTAAATTCACAGGGGACAGGTGTTATTCATTGAATATAAGGTTTATGACACTTATGAACAACCCACAGACGCCACAGGAATGGACTTATAATAATGCACACTTAACAGTGCAGACTGTTATCGAGCGCAACAATGGAATTTTGAAGGCACAATGGCTATACTCAGATACATAGGATAGCAGTCTTTTACATTCACCAGAAAAGGTGGGCAAATTAAAATTAGCCTGCTGTGTTTTACACAATATAGCAAAGAAGGAGGGGTGTTTGCTGAATAATATACAGAATAAACATGACCCACAGCCAATGCTTGAAGAGCCAGCTGATGAAAACCCCAGTGCAGCATCAAATATGTCATGTCACCGAATAATACGACTCTGAGGTAAAGATGTCTTCTTGTATTAAAAATGCTGAGAACACAAATTAACTGGAAATTTGGTAAATTACTTAGCATTTGGCACCATTTTGTAACACTTTGTATAATTCACTCAGACAATTGCTTATTTCTTTCAAACTGGTTTGTATGTCTTTCAGAGTAAAGAACTTCTGGTTAAGCTGCTTTTGATTCACGATAACTAGTACCATGAAAACTGGACTGTTTCTTCAATCGCTTCTCTAACATGCAGGTCCTTGAGCATGTGGAGTGTTGGCCATCTCACATTAAGATTCTGCACGGCAAGCAGATTCTCCATGTTCATCTTAATAATAAATACAATGAATAAGTTAATGTTTCAGCTCATCTTTATTACAGCACGAAACAAGTCACTTACAATTCAGATTTGTTTCCACTCCGTAGTCAGAAAAAATGTCGCTGTCTCCTTCAGGAATAATCTATACTAATAAAAGGCAAAGCCCTCACTGACTCACTCACTCATCACTAATTCTCCAACTTCCCGTGTAGGTGGAAGGCTGAATTTTGGCAGGCTCATTCCTTACAGCTTACTTACAAAAGTTAGGCAGGTTTCATTTCGAAATTCTACGCGTAACGGTCATAACTGGAACCTCTTTTTTGTCCATATACTGTAATAAACTGCAGCTCGATGGCCGTGGGAGGCGGAGTTGCGTATCGCGTCATCATGTCTCCCACGTAATCACGTGAACCGACTGTGAACGCAGTACGTAGAAAACAAGGAAGAGCCCCAAAGAGCGCTGAAGAAAACATTCATTACACAATTGAGAAGGCAGCGAAACAATAAGAAGCGAGCGAGTGACGCATACAAGCATATTCATAAGTGCAGCTACTGCGGAAACAAAGCACGGTGTAAACCGTAAGTTTAAATTAAGTTTATAGAAACGCTCCCGCTGCCGTTTGCAATACCATATTCGCGACATACAAGTTTAATGAGAAGACACGAGGTATAAACGAGACTTTGGATCACTTTGTAACGGAGTTAAAATTGCTGTAGCGAGAAACTTTTAAGTGCCGGGTCTTAGCTAACATTAAATAAAGCCGTGAACATCGCAACATCACACAAGAGAGCGACTCACGTGAACTGACTGAACGCAGCCCGAGTGATCACTTCGATGAATCAAACCTGTTCAAAAAACACATTACAGAATTGATAATGTAGGAAAAGAATATGAAGCGACTGACGCATACAGACATTTTCATGAGTGCAGGTACTTCGGAAACAAAGCACCGTGTACACCTAAAGTTTAAATTAAGTTCATAGACCTATAAAAGGTTGCCATTGATTTGAGGCAAGATTGCTGTTTTCCTGTACAACTATACGTTGCATTCTCAACAGTAAGCTTGCACAGCTTGGTCATATTACAACCGGAGTGCTGAACTGACAACGTGGTATACAAAGAGAACTATAACAATCGTAATAAACAAACAATAAAACAGCGGAGAACCCGTGGATTAAATAAAAAGGCTGCTTCCTTGGCGAAGCAAGGAAAAAGGATGACCTTATATGGCGTTCGTTTATAAAACAGCGGAGAAGCTGTGTAAAGGCTGCTTCACAAAAAAACAGCAGAGCGCCTTATATGAGCAGGCAGTCAGCTAAAGAAGGGAATCAATAAATAACTAATTGTAATAAACGAACAAAAAATAGCGGAGAATCCGCGGATTACATAAAGGAAATGGGTACCTGAACAGAAAAGTGAGTCTCAAATAGCTACACAATAACTATAACAATCGTAATAAACGAACAATAAAACAATACAGAACCGCTAAGCAAGGAGAAAGGACGGCCTTATATGGCGTTCGTTTATAAAACAGCGGAGAGGCTGTGTAAAGGCAGCTTCACAAAAAAACAGATCCTTAACAATTGTTATTCGTATATTTTCCCTCAATTTAAAAAGGTTTTCTTTTCTTCTTAATAAAAATTTAAAAGCAGTACTTTGCCACTGTGAATCGCGCGGATTGGGTGTTGGGAGTGGGGGGGTGGATTCTCTCTCTCATTATTTATATATCTATCTATCTATCTATCTATCTATATATATATATGTATATGGAGATATGTGTATATGTAGATATGTATATATATGTTTGCATAACCTCTTTAACACACTACTTCTCCTCTACGAAGCGGGGGTATTTTGCTAGTACCCACTAAACACAAAAAAAATTCGTTAATCGGTCCCACCTTAAATCCCTTCTCACCTCTCCGTCAGCGTCTTTAGTCTTGTAAATGTGTCAATAAGCCACGCAAAGTTTTCTCAGCTCAAGTCTATTTACCTGCATGTTAGTTGCTTAGAGTTGTATAGAGTAAATGCTATATCGTTATTTGGAACACATGCATTTCATGTGTGTTCCGTGTCTACAACAATCTATGTAAACACATCATTAAAACAAATATTTTTCATGTTTTAATAATAATTGACAAAATGTTGACAAGAAGCATATAATGTGTGTAGCCTGAAGTCCAAATATCAAATAAACACTTTCACAAAAGGTACAAGTAAAACAAAACCAGTACACTTTTATTCAAGAATATAACTGCAGAAAAAGAACCCGCAATAGGGTGCAACATTGACACGTTTTTAATATGCCTGCTTTGGTGGCGCAACGGTAAGAACTGCTGACTGGTAATCAAAAGGTCCCTGAATTCGACCCTGGATTACTCAGTTTTGAGAAGTGAGCTGCTCTTATTCTTACTATTTTAGAATAAAAACAAATTTGTTTTGAGACTGTAAAGGCTGGTGTAAATTTATGGTACTTGTAAAGGTTAGCTTTGTTTTTTTTTTTTTTAAATTCAGTTTGATTCTCCCAGTCACGTTTATGCATCCCCATGTGACACTGATGTTTTCACATAAAGACGCACTATAACAGAGATGAACTCAGATGATGAGGAGGGTTCTACATCAGAAAAAGAATGCACGTCACACTTCTGCCGTCGCTGTACTTCATACATGTACATGGGAAGCTCTGCAGTCTACTTGTGACTTTACGCTGTAGGAAGATAAAGTAAATAAATCAAGGTAAGTAACATTCAATCTGGCTTTTATATACACAGTACAGCGACGGCAGCATCCACGTGCAGCTATAGACTCTTCAGTATGCAAGCGACTCTCCATGCTAGTGTTTAGATCTAGATGGTGTATGTGCCCAAAAAAGAAGTCAGACTGCATTCTCGTGCCATTGCTTGTGAAATTAAATGTCAGCACATACTTTCCGTGGCATTACATATGTATTTTTGGAACATGCCCGTGTCGATCAAACACAGGAAGCTCTGCAGTCTACTTCTGACTTTACGCTGTAGGAAGTAAGTAAATAAATCAAGGTAAACAGGTATATAACATTCAATCTGGCTTTTATACAAAGTACAGCGATGGCAGCTTCCACCTGCAGCTATAGACTCTTCAGTATGCGAGCGACTCTCCACGCTAGTGTTTAGATCTGGACGGTGTATGTGTCTGACTGCATTCTCGTGCCATTGCTTGCAAAATGAAGTGTCTGCATGCACTTTCCGTGGCATTACATATGTATTTTTTGAACATGCCTGTGTCAATCAAACACAGGAAGCTCTGCAGTCTACTTGTAACTTTACGCTGTAGGAAGTATGTAAATAAATCAAGGTAAATAGGTATATACTGTAACATTCAATCTGGCTTTTATATACAAGTACAGCGGCAGCAAAAGTGTCACGTGCATGCTTTCTCCGATGTATAACCCTCGTCATTATCTGAGTTCAACTCTGCTATACAGTAATCCCTCCTCCATCGCGGGGGTTGCGTTCCAGAGCCACCCGCGAAATAAGAAAATCCGCGAAGTAGAAACCATATGTTTATATGGTTATTTTTATATTGTCATGCTTGGGTCACAGATTTGCGCAGAAACACAGGAGGTTGTAGAGAGACAGGAACGTTATTCAAACACTGCAAACAAACATTTGTCTCTTTTTCAAAAGTTTAAACTGTGCTCCATGACAAGACAGAGATGACAGTTCAGTCTCACAATTAAAAGAATGCAAACATATCTTCCTCTTCAAAGGAGCAAACAAATCAATAGAGCTGTTTGGCTTTTAAGTATGCGAAGCACCACGGCACAAAGCTGTTGAAGGCGGCAGCTCACACCCCCTCCGTCAGGAGCAGAGAGAGAGAGAGATAGAGACAGATAAAAAAATCAATACGTGCCCTTCATACTTTTAAGTATGCGAAGCACCGTTCAGCATGTCGTTTCAGGAAGCAGCTGCAGCTGCACAAAAGATAGCAATGTGAAGATAATCTTTCAGCATTTTTAGACGAGCGTCCGTATCGTCTAGGTGTGCGAACAGCCCCCCTGCTCACACCCCCCTACGTCAGCGCAAGAGAGAGAGAGAGAAAGTAAGTTGGGTAGCTTCTCAGCCATCTGCCAATAGCGTCCCTTGTATGAAATCAACTGGGCAAACCAACTGAGGAAGCATGTACCAGAAATTAAAAGACCCATTGTCCGCAGAAAAACGCGAAGCAGCGAAAAATCCGTGATATATATTTAAATATGCTTACATATAAAATCCGCGATGGAGTGAAGCCACGAAAGGCGAAGCGCGATATAGCGAGGGATTACTGTATCTCTCAACTCTCTCTGTACCTATGTCTCTGATATTTGCAAGTGTGGCTTTGACATCATGGACCATAAGGTGCATACTAATTCAGCATGAGCAGGAACACTCAAAAAAAAAAATTCAAGTGACAATGAGATACCAAGAAGGCTGATTCACCAGTGCTTATGTGTCAGCTTTTATCCATCGAGATTAGTGCTGGGCGGTATACCGGTTCATACCGAAAACCGTTTTTTATTTTTTTTATGATATGGATTTTTCTTATACCGCAACACCGGTTTAAATTGCCTAAATGACATTCGGAATGTGGCGCAGCGGGAAACTGTTCAAGTGGGGACCTTTTTCACTGCTACACCGAAAAACACAGATTTGTTGCACTAGGGCTCTTTTTCACTGCTACACCACCAAATAGTGGGCGGTAGCATAGGAATGCTGTGCGGTGAAAATGGACAGAGAGCCTGGAGATACTTTACTTTTAAAAGGTCAGATGTGTAAATACTGTTTCTATACTACTGGATAATACTGCAAGCCAAGTTGTACTTGTTTTATTTGTTTTCAATACAGTGTAATGTACCCGGGTACTGTGTAATAGTGTGACGACATGTTGACTTTATTCTCGCCGTTTATGTCAAGATTAAAGTCGACATGTTGACTTTATTCTTGTAATTTGTCATTAAAGTAGAACATCGTAAACTAAACTTCATCGTAAAATGAATATTTAATTTACTAGATTTTCTCAAACCCCGTCATAAGTTATATAGCACATTAAATGCTTTGTGTTAAGTGATTCTTAAACTGACTTCTTCTTGCACTAAGAGGAGACGCCGGCAGCAATCTGTAGTCAAGAATACATTCACTTCATGATCTTCCTTCTCTCTGAACATTTAGAATGCTAAAATAAATACTTAATATAATTTTCATGGTGAAATGCATTAAAGCATGCATTAATCATATGGGGGCACGGCGGCGTGCCTGCCTTGCATTTGCATGTTTTTCTGGTGGGTTTACTCGGCGCTTCAGTTTCCTTTCAAAGTCATGTAGGATGTGGGGTTTTGTTGTGCTATATTGACCCTGCTAGTGTATGTTTTGCTTGTATTCATCCTGCGATGTGCTGGCGACTCGTTCAGAGATGGGCGCAACTCTGAATGGATGGCATAATTAAACATGTATAACGAAGATATTTTTAAAGTTCTGAACACTCCGTGGGCTAAGTTTATAACTAGTTTTAATTTCACAAAGACGTTTATCGTGTGGTGATTGGTTATGTGGTGAAAGAAAAAGCAAGGATAGGAACTGGGGTTTTGGTAGCCTACGTCAGATAGAGACAGCATGCATGCAATAAAGATTGCCCGCTCAGAAGAACATGCATTGAATTCTGTGTTCGTGTCTCCGACCAGCAGATCACAAACCCAACATTTACACAATATTTAAGTTAAATCTGTGCGATAGCTATTCATACATCCAGTTTGTTGGAGCCTCGTCACACCTGCCATAAAGTTCTCTACACTGCACATACACCTGGGGACCCCTTACTGCGAGGGAGCAGCACTACCGCCTCACTACCGTGCATGTGTAATACCTGCTTTAATGCATTTCATCATGAAAATGATATCAAGTATTTATCTTAGCATTCTAAATTTTCAGAAAGCAGGAATATCATGAAGTGAATGGATTCTGTATGGTGATCGCTGTCTTCTCTTAGTGCAGAGGAAGTCAGTTTAAGAAGCGCAGTGATTAGGGATGCACCGATATGGGAATTTTGGGCCGATGCCGATATCCGATAATGTCTATGTACTTATCTACCGATGCCGATATACATATTTATAAGATACAGAGAAAAATGAGACTTGATCTGTCTGGACAAGAATTACAGACAAAGTGAACATTTATTTGTATAACAATTTTGCACACCACATTCAATCATTAAAAACAAATGATATCTGCCACATTTAGCTGGCTACCTGTTGGTTATATGGGAAACAGTTCTACAGGTTTTTGCTTTAAATAACTTTTCTCTTTCTTTTTGATGGAACAAATACAACAAATTCAACAATAATCGAAAAAATGAAAACTGAAAAAAATGGTAAAATGTACAATTACAATGAAATAAGCACTACAACTTAAGAATAACAACTTTTGCAGATTATTTACAATCATTAAAATGGCTTCTGCTCAATCACATTTGACTGGCTATCTGATCCTTTGTTGTACAGTCTGCAGTATTAAATAGTTTACCACGTAACATTTTTTCTTTCTTTTTTGATGGAATAAATCTAACCAATCTATAATTTTAAAAATCAGAAAAGCGTACAACAGTAAAGAAATAAGTAACTTTTTTTTTCTGGAGGCTTATCATTCTTTTCTATTTTTTAAGCATGATGTGGAGGTTTTTCTTAACAAACAAAAGCATCTCTGCCTTGTCACAGGAAATTCTGTTTCTCTTTTCGTTGATCACATTAGAAGCCAAACTGAATAATCTCTCGCTATCCACGCTAGTACATGGGGCTGACAGGAACTTGCATGCTACTTTGGCAATGGTAGGAAACCGACTCCAGTTGTTCCAATATTTCAGTGGATTTTCATTCCTCGGGATTGGTGCTTCAGAAAGAAATCCCTGCACCTGCCAAGTAGCATGCATACATATACAGTATTATATTCTGTGTCATCTTTCATATCTAAAAGATAGATCTGCATTTTGGCTTTTATCAGGGCTGTCAGATTAAGATTAGAATCCTTACAATAAAAATGAGTATATGGCATTTGAATTGAATGCATGTCTGTATTGTATTTGCTGTTTTTTTTAAACATTTTATTATTAATATTTTTGCTTTTCACTGTAGATCAGGGGTGTCCACACTTTTTCGGCTTGCGAGCTACTTTTAAAATGACCAGATCGAAATGATCTACCTACATTAAAAATTATATATATATATATAGGGCACCGTGGCGGATGTTAGCAGATTGCTGGCCAACCACAAGCGTTACCTGATAGGTAACCACCCATACAATCAGATTGTGACACAGACTACGAATGCCGTGAATATATATATATATATATATACACACACACACACACCGAGTATACATTATACATAAAATATATGTTGTCATACCTTGCATAACTGAATAACCCTTATGGCACAATAACAATTCAATACATTTATGGTCACTACAGTACTTGGATTTAATAATCTTCATATGGGAAAAGGCTGACTCGCATAAATAAGTAGAGCCGAATAATGCAGTCAAGGAGGCAGCACATTTCCTCATTTTTGGGAGCTTTTTCTCTGTAAGTTCCAAAACTGTCCATGAGCCCCAGACTTCAGCTGAATGTGAAAAATGACGGCTGTCCGATTAACGGCGATTTTAGTTCCCTCTCCTTTCTCGGATCGCTCTTCGGAAGGAAGTCAGTTTCGTAGTTTTTATGAACAGTTTGAAAGTGCCTCTCCACATTTTCCTTGTTTGGAATAGCAATGATAGATTGACATATCAGACAAACGCACTTCGATTGTGACATTGTGAGTAAAAAATCCTCTTCCAATTCCACATCCAGCCCATACAATTTTTTTTTTTTTTTTAAATCCCTTCTTTAGTCTATATAAATTGGAAGGCTAACTAGATCACAGCCGGAGTTTTGCAGTAGCTCGCACGTTTGATCGTGCGTGTGGGATGACTAGTGTGTTAGAAGAAAAGAGATCTCAGACTGGCCGCCCTGTATGTCAATCAAGTGGCAAATGCCATAGGGAGGATATATGATAGACTAACGTTTAAAAAATTTTTTTTTGAATGCAACACGATCGACGCATTGGGCATGATCATGATCTGCTTACAAGTTGCTCATTACTGCTTAAGAGACATAGTTGAAATCAGTGTCTTCCATGAATGTGATTGGCTGTCCCACAAAAAGCAACGCAAAGAGAAATAAGACACATACCGCACTGGCACTTTCTAAAGACAATGTTTAAAAGAAAAACAAACAAAATTGTCAGTGATTGCTCAAACAAAGTAAATGCAGTCATTTTTTTTCTTTTTTTCCTAGAGGCCAGAGGACCTTATATCCCTTTGTCTATTTTTTACAGTAAATAAACTGAAGCATTGTGACCCTTTAAGTGTTTTACAAATGAAACAAGTGTATTAAATGTTACACAAAATACTTGAAAGACCTCAACAAAGTATTATAATCAATTATTAGCAGACAGCATTTTTCAAAGTAACAAAAAAATGTAAAACGAGTTTGTTTATTTATAAAACTATTTAGTTAACACGCACCAAACAAAAATATGAAGCAAAGAAGCATAGGCTATAGTTGGCTCAGTCGCTTGATGAAAACTAGCAATCTTTAAAATGGTTGTGTTTAACACAGAAGATGCCGACCGTTTAACTAATGACTAATAACAATATGGGTTAACAATTTAGAAATACGCATAGACTGATCCTAAAAAGTTACGTGCAAAAACAGATCTGTAAAATCCCACAAAAGTGTCCAGCACGTCTTAAGTAACATGAAGCCAAAGTTAGTGCGAGGTAAAACCAACAACCGCTCTTTTTACATTCGATTGCCGTTTTTCTTTCTTGCCTTCCAAGATTTTGTATACATTCGAATTATGTTAGAATAGTGATATTATATCCGACAGCCCATGTTATTTACTTAAAACAATGTTGTAAAGATCTCCACAGAGCTTTTTTTTTTTTCCCACTCACCTCAGTTGTCATCTGGCTGTTTTCCCCGAGGCATCAATGTGTTCTCTTCAAGAATTTCGTTGTACATTTCGAAGAGCGTGCAAGCCACTTCGTCATTTCTCTTGGCCCTTTTCTGTTGTGGACCATCTATCTGTGATTCAGTCATCTGTATTTCGTTCGATGCAAGTTCCACCTGAGCTTGCAACATTTTGAATGCCAGTGATTTTACATCTGCATCGAAATAGCGGTCTTTGTATCTCGGGTCTACAATAGTGGCAACACAGTACATGGATTCTTTGTAAATCTCAATGAAACGATTGTTTACAGCCTCCAAGAGAGCGCTTTTACTGGTTTTGACTCCGAAGTCAGTATGAGAACTTTTAGTCAACAGTCGTTTTAAGGTATTAATTGAGGGAATAACGTTAGAAGCCAAGGCTTCAGACTGGCAAATTTCTTTTGTCAGTTGTTCAAATGGAGCAAGGAGTGTGATTATGTTCTCGATCAAACCCCACTGATTAGGCGTTAGAGTTGCAGGTAACTCAAAATCGGAGGCATAAGCCCCAAGGGCTCTTTTCAGCTCCAGCAAGCTTTGCAGCATATAGAATGTGCTGCTCCATCTAGTCGAAACATCTTGCTGAAGCATTTTCGGCTGCATACCAAGTTCAGTTTGTATAGTTTTGAGACACGAGTTGGCTAATTGTGAATGCTTAAAGTGACCGACTGTTTTTCTGCCGATCGCTATTGTATCAGAGACACTGCGCTGGGATAGTACGCCATCGTTCACGGCAAGCTGTAAAGTATGAGCCATAGATGGCAAACTTGGGATCCCGCATTCCTCCATAGCCTTTGCAATGTTGCGTGCATTGTCTCGTAATACTACATGAACATTCTCTTTGGGTATTTTCCATGTTTCAAACATTCTTTTAAACGCTACAGAGAGTGCAGCACCCGTGTGTGATCCGGAGCATTCTTGGGCGTGCAAGATTGCTTTCTGCAATTCAAACTTGCGGTCGATCCACTGGGCAGTTAAACTAAGCATACTAATAGCACTCATATCAGATGTCCATATATCAGTGGTAAAGCTTATGGTTGTGACATCTTCAGCAAGGAGTGTGTGCACATGACTTTCCACAATTTTATGCAACTCTGGAAGCGCTATGTCCGAAAAATAACGGTGACTGGGTATCTGGTAACGGGGCTCGAGATACTCAAGCAGCCTTCGAAATCCTGTATCTTCTACAACAGAAAATGGCTGATCGTCCAGAGCAATAAATTCCATCACCTTTGCAGTAATTGTTTTAGCTTTAGGGTTATCTTTATCAAATTTCTTTGATTTTTCAAGTAACTGATCAACACGTTGAGCAACTGCAGTTTTTGATTTTGTGTGCGGTGGTGCAGGATTCTCCTGTTTTGCTCTGAGGAATTCTGTATATTTGTCGGGATGGCGTGTCTTCAAGTGTGTAATGTGGTGGTATTGAAATTTCGCACTTTGGTCCCTCCGCGCAAAACATTAATCGAACAAGTGTTGCAAATGGCATATTTTATGTCACTCTCACTCACTTTGAAAAACTTCCACACCGCAGACATTTTCGCATAGTAGCCCAGCGTCGCCTAAACGTCTGGCACATTCGGAACACAGTGAATGCATCATCAATATCGGTTCGAATTACTGGTCCAATTTAGTCATCGGTCCGATGCCGATAAAATTATTTTAACCCATTATCTGCCGATACAAATATAAATCCGATATCATCGTGCATCCCTAGTAGTGATTAACCACAGGGTCGGGGAACGTAACACAAAGCATTTAATGTGCTGCATTAATTTATGACAGGGTAAATTAAGTAATTGATTAAACATTGATTTTAGGAAGAAGTTTAGTTTACGACATTCTACTTTAATTATGAAGTAAACTATGAGAATAAAGTGGAAATGTCGACTTTAATCTCAACATAAACGGCGAGAATAAAGTGGAAATGTTGACTTTGTTCTCGACATATAGTTTGTTTTTTTCTTCCCAGTATAGCTTAGCTTGAAGCAAGGTCCATATTAATGCAGTTTGCCTAAATGATGGTTCAGTTGGTAAAGATATCATCACCAAGTTGCACTTGTTTTATTTTATTTTAATTTGGTGAATACTGTGTAATGCACCTGGGCTTGAAGTCTTGAAGTAATAGTGCAACTATCCATATTACTAAACGAGAATGGTAAACCGGATATGGACGCAGGGACCTGCCCGTGGACGCAAAAGACATAGTGCGCAAGTGCCACACAAACACGCGCCTGCCTGGATATAATTAATGAACGCAGGCGCCTACAACGTGCATCTGAAATGCCACAGACCAGGCAGGCACTGCTCCAAAAAGAAAGAGCTCAACTAAACGAGATACAAAGTGAAACGGGAAACACTACAGAGTCCGCAGTGCTCCACAATGCACCGCATAATAGTTCGGAAAGAGCTTCGTAGTAACAGTGGTAAGACCCAGAGTGACACGGGCGAACGCTCCATATTAAACATACGTCATCCTCACATGTCCAAACTATACAGCATTGCTGAATCACATTACAGTGATGCATTATTAACAGTACGATAAACATCACAGTATCGCAAACAAATGAAAATTATTACTCGAAAAAGGGAAAATATATTCACCACGGACCAGGTGTCATTGAAACAAAAGCAGAATAAAGCGAGATCAGAAATGAAAGACAGGGTAGAAAGCAAAGTAAAATGTCATAAACAGGTTAAACGAGGGGGCCAAACACATGGACAGCAGGTTACAGATAATGAAGACTGGAATTCAAAAGCTTTAAAAACAAAAGCTCGACTGACCGAGATACAAACTGAAACGGGAAACACTACGGGGTCTGCAGTAGTCCACAATGCACCGCATAATAGTACGGACGGAGCTCCGTTTTAAGAGTAGGGGGCCCCAGAGTGACACGGGCAAACACTCTGTATTAAACGTGCGTCATCCTCACACGTGGCTGCCCAGCGGGCACGGGTTCAAAACGCCGGGGGTAGGAGAGCGAAGCGAGCAGGGGGCGGAGCCCCCTTGTCAGTAATAATACTATTATTTATTTTATTGTTATTATTTATTAGTTTAAATATTATGCAGTTTAATGATGATAAAGTTGTTTAAAAAGTGACTTTAACGTGTCAGTGGACAGAGATTGTTAACATTAACAGAAAGTGTAGTTGGTTTACAAAAAATATTTACTATTTATTCCGTTTCTAAGACATATTCGGTGCAATACAATTTTTGACAAGCACTTCTGGATATTTTCCTAAGTCTAAATGCCTCTTTGTATGGTTGAAAATATGTTGTCAAAATTATAGCTTGTTTTTCCAAATTTGTTCAATAAAAAGGTTCTATATTTTGACTGCATCTGTCATGCAATGTGATACCTTCTCCATTAGTGCCACCCCCTTGAAAACTATCACTTTATGGGGCAATGCAAAACTGTATTAATAATTGTGTGCACATTAAAATGTTTTTTTTGTACAGTGTACAATACTCGACAGTGGAATAGGTTAATCTTAGCCAGTAATTGCAGTGGAAAATGTGGTTAACATCCACTCATGCATGGGGAAAAAAATACCGTCGAATACCGTGAAACCGGGATAATTTAGAAAAATACCGTGATATAGAATTTTGGTCATACCGCCCACCCCTAATCGAGATCAGA
Source organism: Erpetoichthys calabaricus (assembly GCF_900747795.2). Taxonomy (NCBI): domain Eukaryota; kingdom Metazoa; phylum Chordata; class Cladistia; order Polypteriformes; family Polypteridae; genus Erpetoichthys; species Erpetoichthys calabaricus. Next base: position 174,384,490 of record NC_041395.2, read on the forward strand.
GAATTTCCAGTTCCATTGTCTCAAAACACCACTCACATCTACAGTTATTCCCAGCTTCAAATAAAAACTAACACCATCAGATCCCTTGGGGACTGGGAAGGTAGTATGTATCGTGATCGTGCCTGAGAGAATAAAAGTGGGGGGAAAAAAAAAAAAAAAAAACACTTTTACAAGTACTACAAATTTACACCTGTTACAGACTGTTACTGACACAAATCAAATACCATACCATACCATTTTTATTTGTTAAGCGCTTAAAAACACAGCATTACAACTGACCGAAGCGCTGTACAGTTAAAACAAGCAAGACTAAAAGCAAAATATTAAAAACAAACATTAAGAGAGAATTAAAACAGAGATGTATGTTTTTATTGTATAATATTAACAGTAAGAGCAGCTCACTACTCAAAACGGCAAATATACAAGGTAATCAGGATTGAACTGGGGAACTCCTGATTACAAGTCAGCAGTTCTTACCACTGTGCCACGGAAGGTGTTGTATCATTCTTGTACCTTTTGAGAAAGTGTTTGAGGTGTGGACTTCAGGCTTGACATATTATACAGTTTATGTCTACATTTTGTCATTTATTACTAAAACATGAAAAACATTTCTGTTTTAACGATGCGTTTACATAGACTGCTGTAGAAATGGAACACACATGCAATGCATGTGTTCCAAATAACGATCTATTTATTTATACATCTCTAGGTACCCGACGTCCAGATAATCGAGGCATGAGCTGGGAGAACTATGTGCCCGTTCTGCGGCAGTGTGGGGATGGAATAGTAGGCTGCTTGTCTTGATCGGCACATTTACAAGACAAAAGATGCTGACGGAGAGGCGTGAAGAGATTTAAGGTGGGACAGATTTACAAGTTTTTTCGTAGGCTTTGGTAATTCTAATGTTAATGGATGCAATGCACTCATCTGAAACAGAGTGTTGCAAAGAGCCGGGACTCCCCTCCTGTCACGGAGGTACTTTTCAGTGAGCAGCTATGCTTTTCTTTAAATCTAATTTCAAATCAAACCATTCCTGTTTTATTTCTTGAACAGTTCGCTCTACAGAAGACAATGAATTAACACTCATCACCTCTTTCCAAGCAATTCTTTGACTAATCCAGTGACACCGCTACACATTCTAGAGAATATTTCTTTTATTTTGTGAACTTCTATTAAAAGTACATTGATCTCTGCTTCTTTCAAGTATGTTTTTCTTTTTTTTTTGCTTTTGACATTTTGGCAAATCATGAGCACATGTGGCAGCATATCCTTACATGATAAGATTTGGGGCATCGATGGGTGTGGATTATGGCAATGAACTGACAATATGCATGTGGCTGACAATTTACAACCGATTGGTATTTATGCACCTACGCAGGTTATTAAGAAAAAAAACAGATGTTTTACTCACGGTTTGAGAATGTGGCATAAGATTTTAGGAAAATCACTTTTTACGCGCAAATGTGTTTGTTAATTTACTAACATTTCCTGTATTAGACTCATTGAGTGTACAAGTTCAAGGCATAATGTAACTTTAATCCTGTTCCAGTCCAAGAGGATGACCCCTTTGTGTGCTTTGACATTTGATATGGGGTGCATTACAAATTGTGCCATCAAAATGCCACACAGGCACTCAAAAGGGCTGAGGTTGGGTGGGTGAACAAGTTAGTTGTTTGTCCATAAAAACCTGATGACAGGATGTGAAGAAAAGTAAGCACCTTTTAATATTTTGTAGTACATCTATGAATTTATGATCCTAATGTTGATGTACAGCTACCACTCATACATCCACACATAAGAGCGCCAACTCCACCATTCTATACTGTGAGAGTCACTCTCAAAGTACTCCTCCCCTTTGCAAAGCTGTACATTTTGGGCACCATCAGACCCAAAAAGATTGACTATAGTCTATCAATCCAGAAATTAAATTTGCAGAAATCATCACCCTTTTAAATTATAGGTCTTGGCAAATGCTGAACAGGCTTTCTTTAGCTTGGTCTTCAGCAATAGCTTTCTACATGGACGACAACTATGCATTCCACTTTTGTGCACTGCACATCTTACTGAATGTGAAGGAAAAGTCACTGTAATTTAGTTTTCCACAGCTTTTCTAAGACAATTGTTTTTACTGTCGCAAAGCACCTTATCAAAAGTGACAGCTTAGGATAACAGCATGAATGTTATATGTTCATAATGTTTTTAATTCCTGTGTTAGCTATTGTATTTTGGCTTAATAACAAGAATTAGCTAATCTTATTGCACCCTTGCCCTCTTTTGTGTAATGATTTCCATTCTTAAGGCTACGTTCACACTAGCATGTTTTCTTTAAAATGCAGTTTTTGCCTTTCATTCACACTACCCCAATGTTTTTAATCACCAAAACCAGACATGTCTGAAAACAGCTCCAAAGCTGCATAACTCTCAAAATAGCAACTCAGCATTGCCGTGTGGATATGCAAAAAATTAACAGTTTTGGATCCTGTTCATAACAATGTCTTATTCCCTGACTGGGCACCCTTCATGGAAGAGAACCACATGCCAACATAATGGACACAGAGGAGTTGTCTTCCATGATGCTTGCTGTGTTGCAAAACTTTTAATAATATTTTAATAATGCAACATGCCCAATAGGCAAAAAATTTACCAGGCACAACAGTTTTCCAATAAATCTTATGACTGGTGGTGTTGCCAACCCTTCAAAGATTTCTTTTTTGCCCATGCACACATGTCAAATGTAAATTATGGCCACCAGGGGGAAACCAGCCCAATTTGGTACTGGTCCCAAGTCCAGTTAAATAGAGAGGGTTAGTGTCAGAAAGAACATCCAGCTATATACCTTAGCAAAAACATTAATGATAGAATCAATCCAACCATCTTCAGAAAATGCTAGGGGCTTGCCCCGTAGGCAACACGTTGTGGGAAGTGAGCAAGGGGTACTAGGCCAAGGATAGACCCAGCTTACAGAATCAGTCCAGAAGAAGCAAAAAAAAAAAAAAAACCGGGAAGGGGGGAAAAAAAAAAGGGCAAATTAAACATGAGTGGTTACACTAAATGTTGGGACAATGATTAGGAAAAGAAGAGAGTTGGTAGATTTCATGGAAAGGAAGAAAGTGGGAGTGTTCTGTGTGCATGAAATTGGAATGAGGGGAAATAAGGCAAGACAATTGGGAGGAGGTGTTATGTTGTTGTACAGTGGAGTAAATGATTATTTAAGAAATGGTGTAGGTATTGTAGTATCCAAAGGACTAAAAGAGTCTTGTCGGTGTTAAAAGAAGGAGTAATAAGAGTAGTGAGTGTCAAACTGGGCCTTGGTGAGACTGTAAATAATGTCAATTGAGCATACAGTGAGGAACATAAGTATTTGAACACCCTGCGATTTTGCAAGTTCTCCCACTTAGAAATCATGGAGGGGTCTGAAATTCACATTGTAGGTGCATTCCCACTGTGAGAGACAGAATGTAAAAAAAAAATTCAGGAAATCACATTGTATGATTTGTACAGAATTTATTTGTATTGCACTGCTGCACGTAAGTATTTGAACACCTGGCAATCAGCAAGAATTCTGGCTCTCAAAGACCTGTTACTCTACCTTTAAGAAGTCCACCTTTACTCCACTTAGTAATCTTAATTAGTAGCACCTGTCTGAGCTCTTTAAAGACACCTGTCCACCCCACAGTCAGTCAGACTCCAACTACTACCATGGGCAAGACCACAGAGCTGTCAAAAGACACCAGAGACAAAATTGTGGACCTCCACAAGGCTGGAAAGGGCTACGGGGCAATTGCCAAGCAGCTTGGTGAAAATAGATCAATTGTTGGAGCAATTGTCAGAAAATGGAAGAGGCTAAAGCTGACTGTCAGTCTCCCTCGGACTGGGGCTCCATGCAAGATCTCACCTCGTGGGGTATCACAGATGATAAGAAAGGTGAGGAATCAGTCCAGAACTACACGGGAGGAGCTGGTCAATGACATGAAGAGAGCTGGGACCACAGTTTCAAAGGTCACTGTCGGTAGAACACTATGCCGTCATGGTTTCAAATCACGCATTGCACGGAAGGTTCCCCTGCTTATGTCGTCACATGTCCAGGCCCGTCTGAAGTTTGCCAGTAAGCATCTGGATGATCCAGAGGAGGCATGGGAGAAAGTCATGTGGTCAGATGAGACCAAAATAGAACTTTTTGGTCTAAACTTCATTCGCCGTGTTTGGAGGAAAAAGAAGGAGGAGTTGCATCCCAAGAACACCATCCCTACTATGAAGCATGGGGGTGCTTTTCTGAGAAGGGGACAGGACAACTGCACTGTATTAAGGAGAGGATGAATGGGGCCATGTATTGTGAGATTTTGAGCAACAACCTCCTTCCCTCAGTCAGAGCACTGAAGATGGGTCGTGGCTGGGTCTTCCAACATGACAATGACCCAAAGCACACAGCCAAGGATAACCAAGAAGTGGCTCCGTAAGAAGCATATCAAGGTTCTGGAGTGGCCAAACCAGTCTCCAGACCTAAATCCAATCGAAAATCTTTGGAGGGAGCTGAAACTCTGTGTTGCTCAGTGCCAGCCCCGGAACCTGACAGATCTAGAGGAGATCTGTGTGGAGGAGTGGGCCAAAATCCCTGTTGCAGTGTGTGCAAACCTGGTCAAGAACTACGGGAAACGTTTGACCTCTGTAACTGCAAACAAAGGCTTCTGTACCAAATATTGACATTGATTTTCTCAGGTGTTCAAATACTTATGTGCAGCAGTGCAATACAAAAAAATTCTGTACAAATCATACAATGTGATTTCCTGAATTTTTTTTTTTTTTTTACATTCTGTCTCTCACAGTGGGAATGCACCTACAATGTGAATTTCAGACCCCTCCATGATTTCTAAGTGGGAGAACTTGCAAAATCGCAGGGTGTTCAAATACTTATGTTCCTCACCGTATACTCCTCAAATGGGATGTGAGGATTTTTTCTGGGTACAAATGGATGTAGACTTTTAAGTCGATACAAGAGGGTGAAAAGCTTATTGCTAGTGGTAATCTAAATGGGCATGTGGGAAACTGTAGAGGAATGAGAGAGGGTACATGGAGGGTGGGGAGAGAAATTAGAACAGGAGTGGATAGTAGATTTTGCCATGGCATGCGATTTGATAATAGTTCAAATGTTTTTTTCAGAAGAAAGTAAATCAGCTTATGACTTACAATAGTGTAGGACGTGAAAGCCAAATAAACTTTTTAAAACTTTTTAAAGTGCAGACAATCTCATTTGAAATAAGTAAATAATTATAAGGTCAAAAATGTGACAGGGTAGCATAAAGTGGTAGTGATGGACTGGGAGATGAGAATTGGCAGGACAATAAAACCAGAGCAATTAGAACCAAGGATAAAGCAGTGAAAATTAAAAGAGGAAGGGCATGAGAACAGGTTTAAGGAGAAAGTTTTAAATGAAGTGCAGTCATTTGAGAATGTGGTGCGATGGTATTTATGACTTACAGTAGTGTAGGACGTGAAAGCCAAATAAACTTTTTAAAGTGCAGACAATCTCATTTGAAATAAGTAAATAATTATAAGGTCAAAAATGTGACAGGGCAGCATAAAGTGGTAGTGATGGACTGGGAGATGAGAATCGGCAGGGCAATAAAACCAGAGCAATTAGAACCAAGGATAAAGCAGTGAAAATTAAAAGAGGAAGGGCATGAGAACAGGTTTAAGGAGAAAGTTTTAAATGAAGTGCAGTCATTTGAGAATGTGGAGCGATGGTATTACCCAACTACCATCTACATAAACAAGCATTAGCAATCATAAATATCAAAATGCAATGCAGGGCATGAACTTCAATGTGTGACAGAGGTGGTAATTCCCGCAAGTGTAACAACAAATATGGGGGGGGTGTTGGGATGATTTACAATCAGGGGTGTTGGGTGATTTCAGCTTAGGGTTTTATGAAGAATGGTATCATCATAAACTACCCAAGATCTCTTTCATCAGCAAATTTGAAATTTTCTCCTGTTTTCTTTCCATTTACTGAAAAATACTGTCTAAAACCCACACTAAATATAAAAATTAAAAAATTATATATGGACTGTTGAATTAGTGAATTCCAAGATAGCTCAGGACATTTCCATTTAAACAAAACTGATTCTATAGCATTCTTTTATGTATGGTTTTGTCAATAAACCAATCTTTTACGTTTATAACATTTGCTATTGTAATATTTATGCATCATTAGCTAGTTAAATATTATTGTAGATTAATATTAAATGAGTCAAATTATTTTTAAATTTCAAAATGTAAATCATGGTACTTTCATTTTCCAAAAATGTCCCAACTTAAACGCTTCTTGTGTAGAATTTAAACTTGTCAGTTTTACATGAACCCCAAATGACAGCCTTTGCTTTGATGTTTTCAAGGTCTCTTATATGAGAGACCACAGTTTTGTATTGCTTGTGCACAAGTCCAGAATTTAAAATTACTTGTACTATCATTAGCTGTACTCAAATTTATAAACTGTGAGGCAACATTACATACTTCAATGCTCCATTCAATATGATGTGTGCTTTCACTTATGGATTATATACTAATGTATGATAGTTTGCCTTCAAAAGTCAAACGAATGGCACAAATTCAGTGTTTGCAGATTCATATTTAACAATGAAGTATGCAGCTTTATTTGTCCTACTAACTCTGTGTTTCAGTAATACATCTCTTTCATTACCGTATAAGTCATATTAAAGGAAGATGTTCCTTGTTCTTCAAAGCATTGAAACACTAAATTTATTTTATTTTGGTATTAACAAATGAAGTAACTTGTAGCATTACTGGTGTAAACAAGTCAAATAGGCCCTTTGATTCTTGCGTCAGTGTTTACTTGCTACAACTGGTGTTAGCTCTACCAGTGTTCCCACATCCCACAGTGTGACCCTAAACTGTATACACCAGTAAGAAAATGGATGGATGCTTGGACTGATGGGCATTTGTATAAGTGCTCATTACAATCAGAGAATAAACACAAAACTTTGATTCATTTATCAGGACTGTGCAGAAAACTATTAAAAGTGATTAATCATTAGTTTAACGATTACACCTCATGAATGGTAATGTTATTTCACTTTCAAGACATGTATAAATCTGTTTGTGAACTAATTCCATGAGGGGTTAAAAGTGGCAATAATGTGCAAGTGTTTTGCTTCTTTTTTTTTTTTTTTTAAATAATAAGTATGAATCCTGAAATCAAAAGTATTTCCAGACACATAACTGACAGCTGTTCTTCTTTGACATGTATTGATGCGGTGAGCCACTTTTATATGTAGTTTTACTCACATTTTCTGATGTACTATTGTGCTTTAAGTAATTTGTCTACTTGCAGTCACAAATGAGTGCAGTACTGACTTTCTCAGAATTACCAATAGTGTAAAAAGCTTGGTATTGTTACATTTTCTGAACATTGGTACCAAATTAAAACCGAAGTATCATTTCTTGTGACTACCCTAATCACATAATTGTTCTGAAAAATTACAAGACAGAAATAAATATAATTAGCTTTCAAAGGAAGATAGATAAATGCAACTCCAAATCCCCACCCCATCACCAGCAATCACCCCAAACCAATGTGGAAAATGTTAAGCGGGAGAATACAAAAATTCTGAAATGTCGTACAACAATACAGTAGCCCAAAACTGTACCAAAAGTAAAATGTTACAAGTGCAAACAAGGAAAATGGGTGTTTCACATCACCAAACACTGTCTATTCAACTACACATTAGCCAAGTGCCAGATACCCATTTTATAATAATTGATTTGGAAGACTTAATAATCATTGACAGAGCTGGAGAAAGAGCCACAAGAACATATACAGACCTCCTTCAAATAAAAATCAGAGAAAGTATGAGTTTGGAGAAGATAGAAAGAGAAAAAAAGCATTTTGTAAAAGAGAGGAATATATTAGACCAGGAAAAAGTATTAACAAAGAAAGTTTTAATACCCAGAAGCACAAGGCAGAAAGAGGGCAGAGCATACAACAGTTTGAAAGACCTCATTCGAAAAACAATGGGATGATGAAAATGGAATACCCAAAACGATGGCATGACAGCAAAGGAGATAGAAGACCAAAATAAAGAAGGCGAGATGTTACTACTGAAAAGATGAAGAGCACAACAGTACATGAGAGAAAAACAGTACACATTCACTGAAGATCCAGGTTGATGGATAATAATGTGTCAATCCCCAGATCAACCACAGGATGTACACCAAATGATACAATTATAAATCTGGTTGAGACAAATGGCTGCCACAGATTACAGATTATAATGGAAGGCTTAACAGAAGATCTACTTGCTATAGTGGAAGGGAAAGGAAAGCATTGTGCTGAAATATAAATAAGAAGCATAATATTCATTTTTTAATAGATAGAACAGAAAAACAAATAATGGAAAAGACCAAGAGTAAACAGACTCATTAACATTTTTTAAGTAAGAGGCCGCAATGTCCAGAATCAGGTCAGAAACAGTTAAGTCAAGGCGTCTAAATGAGATTGACAAGCGGATGGACTGATTAAGAGTCCACTACTTACTGACACAAGTTAAGGGAAGCAGAGCATACTTAGATCAATTAAGTTTATAACCAAATGCAACTTGCTAAGAATTAAATTACGAATGTGAGGGAGAGCTGAAGGATTACCACCAAGAAAGTGCAGGATATAAATAGAATACAGAAAAATTGTTTTGGGGATGCACACCAACAGAGTGATCAAAGCCAATTTATGCACAAAAATAAAAAGGGCCTTAAGAGAAAACATTATAAAAGCAGCAGATAGTACAAAGCCTTGAGTGACACTTCTACAAACCAATGTCGGAAATAGTAAATATAACTGCTGAGGTGACCTCAAGGAAGGCCAAATTCATTCAGACACGTCTTTCCTTAGTCTATTAAGGAAAACGCCAATGAAGATGTTAAAACTGAAGGGGTATCAATTAGAAGAAGACTGAATGTGTCTGCTGCATAAATTAAGCTAATAAAATCAGTATAATTGAAGAGTACTAACTTTTGGCCACAGTTTGGCATACCAGATCAAGGACATCAGGCAGTAATCTGAACAATCAGAGGGTACCTTATCCTATGTTAATAAGAGTGCATGTATTGTCATAGTGGGTCCATTCCATTTCAACATAATGCCTCTGCATCAATATTTTGACTTGGTGAAAACTGGCATATTAATTACATGTACCTTGAAGGGCTTTGATTTTTTTTTTAACTTCCTGATGAGAAAGTGACTTTTATTGACTGCTGTGAAAGAATTTGTTTGTGTTTTCCAATAAGATGTAACTTTTCTTCTTAAGAGAGCTACATGACTCAGCTATAGCTCACTGGAAATCGTGTAGTTTAACTTTTGTGTAGGTGTAAGTGCAAGTTTTCCCCCCAACAATGGTTGCAGCTGATATGCTTTTTGGAAGGCCTGCTTTATAAACAGCGAAGGGGATTACCTGCAACAATTTAAACCAAAATTATTTGTAACATTTTGCTGTACACAAATGCAAAGCACTCAGTCTTCTACCACAATATAAATGTAACATCTTGGAAAGAATATTTCAGTAAATAGACCATTTTTACATGCATTAACCAACTATTACAATAACTCATACTTGTCCATTCGTCTGTATGAAACCATTTTGCCCTCTGTTGGATAACTTTGTTGAAATGTGCCATGCTTATTCTTGAAAGAAATTAAGAATTTACACAGTTTTAAAATTTCAGAATTTCTCGTTGAAAAGCACTGACAAATTTGCAAACTCTTCCATCTTAAAACAAAGAAACATTCAGTGCACTTCAGCTACAATTTACTTTAATGTATCAATTTTATCTTGACAGCAGTTGCATCACCGTGTGTATTTTGTATATTTTTCTGTTTTTCACATCTGATAGGTGCTACTGACTGAATGCATGGGTAGGAAGTCACTGCCAATGGCCAATTGAGTATACACAGGATGGCAAGCTTGCATGGCTTGAGTGCAAGGACAAGAGAAGCAGTGTAACAGCACCTCAGTCCATCTGATACATTAACAGTTAAGTTAAATGATCTTCCCAGAAGTAAAATTATAAAATACAACCAAAGAAAACAAAATGTTATCTAGATATGAATGAAGAACCCTGTGGTGGGTAAGCCACTGTGCACAGAACAAAGAAATATTCATTCGGTATTTACCTTACACTAAACCAACCTCACAGCTCCATTTTCTGCAGTTTAAAACTATTTACTATTTCAGAGACATTATAATTTATTATGGTAACTAAACGTTGGGGTGACCTGGTGAGCCACGATTTCACACTACAAGTAACAATAAATTAAAAAATATCTAACTGACCTGGTTTTAAAAGGCTACCTTTCTAATTAAGGTTTTAAGTGCCGGAAATAATGTCACAATGCATTTACAACAGCTCACATGATACTCTAAGTGGGAACCCATTTGATTAAGAACTAGTGTTAAATTTGAATGGAATCATGAAAAAATAGAAAACTGCCACTTATTCGTTTCCACTTCAAGCACTGTGTGCTAACTAATGTGTCTAAAATGTCTTTTTTTTTTTTCTTTTTCATGCCCTGATCCCTCTGATGAAGAGACCTTAAACAAATAAGGGCTTGTTTATACTTCATGCTCAGAACACGTACATGTACGCATCATGGCTGCCAGGCATTCCCAGCGTTCATTTGAGGCGTCTTCTGAGCAGGTCCTCGGAAAATAATGTGACGCTTGTGCAAGATGCAGTACCAGCAAAAAGTCAGGGGGCACAGTGTGCTAAAAGTTGGAATGTGACATCAGAGTCTCTGGTTACTATCTACATGTGACAGAAAGTCGCTCTATGGATCCTACGAGATCGGTGTGTGCGCTTCGATGTTTGATGAATGGTTCTATGTGGTGAAGCAAAATGCTGACATACAAATGCATTCGTGGTGCTTTTATGTTCAAGCGCTGCATATTCCCGATCGTAATGACACGATACATTTTAAAAGTCTCACATACCGTCTTCTGTGCTGTCTTTTTTTTCTAGGGCTTCCTCCGGACCTGACAGCAAACAGACAGCAATAGATCGCCACACAGAACACATTAAATGTATGATATTCCAACTGCACAGTTAGAATCCTAAGATTTATATGTGATATCATTTTCATGATGAAATGCATTAAAGATTGTATGTTACAGTTTACAGATAAATCGTTAATTTCGTTTAAATAATAAATACTGTTAATCATTACACACATGGGGTGACACGGTGGCAGAGCGGTAGCACTGCTGTCTCGCAGGGAGTCACGTCGCTGGTATTCTCTGCCTGGAGTTTGCATGTTTTCCTTCTAGGTTTCCTTCCAAAGATATGCAGATTTGGTTACACTAAAATAACGCTAGTGTATGTGAGTGCTTGTATTGACCTTGTGATGAGCTGATGCCCACCCAGGGATTGTTTCAGCCTCGTGCCCAATGCTTGCTGGAATGGACACATCCCTGGATTGATGGATTTAATCATTAAATGTCCTTTTCAGAGATATTGCGGTAAGGTGTCATCAGAATTTAATGGGTGTTCCAGGCAATTCATAACACAACGAAACCGAACATGTTCTCGCCATGATATTTCACACTGCCACCTGGTGGATTCCTCCAGATTTCTGTAAAGTACGTGCGCAAGTATAAACAGTAAAACGTTTGCATAGCAGGAGCATCCGCTTCAGCATGCGTCGTGTGAAGTATAAACCCGGCCTAAGGCTTTATATGTGATCATACATAATGTCAAATGTGTCCACGTTTGGGACTTTGAAAATCTGGTCACCCTGTAATTAACCACCAAGTGCCACATTAACCTTATATCCATAATGATTAGTCACTGTAATAAAGCTTGCCTTTCACTTCTAATATTCCCTAATATATGCAATAACTGAATAGCTTTGCAAGTCTCATGTCAAGAAAATTAGAATGGCCAGACATGTTCAAGCAAAGAAGGAATTATATTTTTTATTATATTTATGGTTATGTTAATTGGCAATTGCAAACTGTCACTGTATGCGAATTTGGTATGTGTGTGTGTGTGTGTTTATTGCGCGTGCTTGAGTGAGAGCGGTCCATATGATAATGCCCCATTTTCAGCATTTTGTCCAATCTTGGTGAGACAGGCTTTGGCGAACGCAACCCTGGAATTAATTTAAAAGGTTCTACAACCACAACCTACTGAACTCAGTCCTCTTGATTGTTACAGTGCCTACATGACCTTCAAATTCATATAAAATGTAACACCATGCATACATTTTCTAACTTGTTAACACTATAAAACTGCCAGACATTTTTTCAATACTAAACCACAAAGGCATGCAAGGTGGTGTCTGAATTCTTTTGTTCTCACTAATGGCCCATCAGTTCAGCACCCTGACAACGTATCCCTACTAGGGCTAGGTATCAGCACAGATGTCTCGATTCAATTCTGAGTAATGATGCCCCAATTTGATTTGATATCCATTTAATCTTGACTGAACTAGCGTTCACCAATATATTGAAGTGGTGACTTTTTTTAGAAATTACTTAACTAAGCATAGAGCATTAATACAATGTGACAAATTTCAGTAACACTTTATTTGAAGTGTGTCTACACAGTGACTTTACCACATATGCACAAGTATGACATTTAAGAAGAAATACTTGTTTAGGAATGAAGTTATCAGAAAAAGAAAAAAAAAAAAAATTTTCACAGCACTGCACTCATTCAAAAAAATCACCATAATTTAACTAAACATATGTATTGCCACATCAAAGTCCACACAGTCTTCTTTGTTCTGTTGGGAGAGAGAACAACCTGAAGGGATGATGTGACAAGTGACTTTTTAGAGTTGCTAGCTGACTCACATAAAACCACCAGAGTATTTAATTGTAAAAAGGCAAAATGATACTTTTCAATCAGCTGGAAGCATAAAACATTACATTTAGTCATATTGATCATTTTCTATATACAGCAAATAGTTTTCAAAATTGCAGCATTACTTACATATTTCACAGATTACATATGTAAATGGAATACTGCATGATGGACATAGTATAATACTGTCCAAGTTATCAGTCTGAAATAATTTTTTGCTGAATTCCCTTTTGTGCTGCTTGTGTCTGTTGGTCTCCTGTCTTATTGGCAAGTAGCTTATTTACAAATCAAACAAAAAACTAAAAAATAAAAACAAACATATCTTAAAACTAGATAAACACTGGCAGCAGGACAGCAACAGGGTATCATAAAAAATAACTTAAGAAAATTGGGACATGCTTGTATAGTCAAACCGATAATTGAGGTCCTTGTATTGAAATAGTGAAATCAAAACAGTAAAACCTTGATTATCCAACTTGCTATTAACTGTCAGGGCCAAAAAAAAATTGCAGTCTATCTCCTTCCTATTATTGTACCACTACTGCCATGCACTACTGTACAACTCTCACTTGTGCTGGTGCATAGTGTTTTTCCCCAGCACCATATGTCATGCCACGCTTTGAAATTACAGTGTCAACTACATACCTTCAGTTTTAATAGTGTTGCGCAGCTTTTCTCTTTTGTTATGATGAATCTACTAAACACTGTTGCGGCCGATAAATGTATGTGTGTGGTGTTGAAGAAGAATTGTCACCAACAACTGAACTAATCAACTGAATTTATTAAACATTTACAAAATGGCGAAAGTGCTTCAAGTATTGCTTCAATTTATGGAGGAGGATTAATAAATAACAGTGAACAATAAAAAACGATGCCGACAAAATTGAAAAACCTGTCAAAAATGGAAACCACTGATGATAATGTTATTCTGTATTAACGTTAATGTTCTTCTGTATTGCAATTTTGTTTTTAAATTCTGTGAAATTGTTTTGTTGATATATTGTGATGTGCAGACAGCTTGTGATGCACTATGTAGGAGCAGAAAGGGTAGAATGAAAGTTGTAAGTGATGGGACTGGGTGACAGGCTTCTGTTCTGTAAGGGGAACACACACCTCCTATTAGACGAGTGACAGGATTAAAAGGAAGGTGTGGTGGAAGATGTCTTGAGTAGGGAGTCAGAAGACAATAAGCAGGTGTGTTTTGCAGTACAGTAATCCCTCCTCCATCGCGGGGGTTGCGTTCCAGACCCCCCCCGCGAAAGGTGAAAATCCACGAAGTAGAAACCATATGTTTATATGGTTATTTTTATATTGTCATGCTTGGGTCACAGATTGGCACAGAAACACAGGAGGTTGTAGAGAGACAGGAACGTTATTTAAACACTGCAAACAAACATTTGTCTCTTTTTCAAAAGTTTAAACTGTGCTCCATGACAAGACAGAGATGACAGTTCCATCTCACAATTAAAAGAATGCAAACATATCTTCCTCTTCAAAGGAGTGCACGTCAGAGAGAGAGAGAGAGAGAAAAAAGCAAACAGACAAAAATCAATAGGGCTGTTTGGTTTTTAAGTATGCGAAGCACCACCTGACAAAGTAGCTGCGAGGAAGGGAGCAAGCATTTTTCAGCACTTTTTAGAGGAGCGTCCGTATCCTCTAGGCCAGTATGCGAACAGCCCCTCTGCTCACACCCCCTCCGTCAGAGCGAGCGAGAGAGAGAGGAAAGCAAACAATCAAAAATCAATACGTGCTGTTTGATCTTTTAAGTATGCGAAGCACCATGCGGGAAGCATATCGCTTGCAAAGCAGCCACATGTAAGCCCTGCAAAGAAGGGAGCACTGTGAAGGTAATCTTTCAGCATTTTTTGAGGAGCGGCCGTGTCCTCTAGGGGTGCGAACAGCCCCCGTGCTCACAATATATTTGAGGAGTTTTATTTAATAAGTAATATGCGCTCTGGTTGGGTAGCTTCTCAGCCATCTGCCAATAGCGTCCCTTGTATGAAATCAACTGGACAAACCAAATGAGGAAGCATGTACCAGAAATTAAAAGACCCATTGTCCGCAGAAATCCACGAACCAGCAAAAAATCTGCGATATATATTTAAATATGCATACATATAAAATCCGCGATAGAGTGAAGCCGCGAAAGTCGAAGCGCGATATAGCGAGGGATTACTGTATAGAGAAAAAAAAACCATAGGTGGCAGGAGATAAACTGATTGGTAGGGAAAGTTATCTTTTATTATTATGGAGGTATACTCTGTTATCTGAGTTACAGAGCACAAGACTAGGCACCGTTTGTTATGGAACAAAGATACCAAGTAAAACAGAAAGCTCCAGTACCTCTGAGTTGTATTTGCTTATTACGCTGTTAAAATATTATATGAATTAATTCATTTTATTAATACTATATTATACTTTGTTATTATAGTTTTGTTTTGTAAATAAATACAACTATTCACTAAACTAATTTACCATTTTTAAAGTAGCTTTTCTATTATCCATCTTATCTGTCATGGCCTCGGTTCTGACCCACAACAGACAAGGTTTTCACTGTGTTTGGGTACTATACATGCTCACTTCATTTCGGGAAATAAAGAAAACCTACTAACAAAAAAGAAAAGTTGGGTTTACCAATATTGTGACAAAGAAAACAACATCCCATGGTCTGTAAAATCTGTAATGCCAAACCTTTCTTAAGACGGTTTAGTGATGAATCACGAGACATCCAGTAAAACCTTTCAAACTAATGACAGTAGACCACAACCAAACATAAATAACTTTATTTTGTTGAACTTACCCTTTAAAATGGCACTGTATGTCAGTGATATTTTCATAACGCAAACGAGAACTAAAAATATTGTTTTTAGTTTTACAAGAACGAGAACTGAAATTAAGGCAAACAGAGAAACTAAAGCTAAATAAAAATAAAAAAGTGATACGTGAACAAACAAGAATGAAAATGGAGTAAAAACGAAAAAAACAGAAATAGCATTTTCGTTCAATCCGGTTCAGTTGCCATAAGCGTTCAATAACATTGCGTTGTTTACTATGCGGTGATCTTGTACCTTGGGCTTACTATAGTCATGTGGCACAACTTCCGTAAAAGACCGTTTCTTGTTTGTTGACCTCATTTGGCTCATCGGGTTGAAGCAGTAAGTCCTTGTGTTTGAAGATGGTGTGTTTTGTTTGCACAGATGTTTGCGGGTAGAAAGCAAGAAAGTAACGTGTGGAAATACTTTAATTACAACTCAGATGATAACAAAAGCAAATGTAGCATGCAAGAAGAAGAAAAGAGTCTCAGAGTTTCAGTGCAGGACCAACTGGATCAGTACTTAGTGGAAGTCCAGCACTTCTCTGACACAAGGACTGCACTTCAGTACAGGGACGTGTGATCAGGGGAGGCATGAAAAGTAAAAAAAAAAAAACAAATAAAACATTTTTTTTCCATTGGTCTGTGCTATAAATTTGTTTTCTGTATGATTCAAATAATTTTGATCATTTTTATAGTCAAAATCGCTGAATTTGAGCATTTCCTGATCAAATACAAGGGAGAAATGCAAGGCTGAGCCTCACTTCGGACTGCGCTATCCCTCACACACTGTGTTGATGCATGCAATTGGCGCATGCCTGTTGCGGTCTCTCTGTGTGTCGCCAATATAATGTTTGCATAGGTATTTATTATACAACTTGACTTTCCACAGTCTGGCCAATATCTTTAATGAATGTGTGTGACATATTTAGTCTTGCAGATCGGACTTAAAACTGCAGTGAAAAAGCACAAGGTAAGGTAGACAGTACCGTGTCGCACTGGAGGGGGCGGATGTGAACCCAACAGGTGCTTGTTGCTGCTGTTCTTCTACGCAGAGGCTCTAAGCACCAATAAGTTAGTAATGTCAGAAAGTCAAATGCACTGCATTGGTCCGTTTATTTTTATTTTTTCTTCCAACTGACTACCAGAATGGAAGATTAAGACTTTTAAATGTAATGGAAAATAAGGAGGACTTTTACAAGACAGTGATGGAAATTTACGTGGAGGAGGATAGGCGTATGGACTTCATTTACTCCTTAATTTTTCACTTGTTGCCTCTTCATGTGCCCACTTCCACATAATTATTTTTTTGGGGGAAAAAAAAAACAAGGCATCTCACATTTGAGCAGCATAGAGAATTTAAAGTTTGGTTTAATGTTAACATTTTTTGCAATTGTTAATGAGCTACTAAAATCATTAACTAGTAATTTGATTGTAATTAAAAACAGGGCTGTAATGTCTTTTAACCTCCTTAGCATTAGACCCCAAGCATCACTCGAGCTCTAAAAAACAGTGCCAAAAGCATTAGTCCAGTGTGAAACTCTGGAAACTACAGATGCGTCTCTCTTAAGTGTTAGACCAGAGGATTACATCAGTAAAAGTGCCAACAGCGTTGCTCAGGAAACAATATAGGCATAGCCGACAGGCCCAAGTGTTAACCAGGCAACGGTACAGACGCATCTTCTCCTAGTCTCATAATGGCATCTCGTAAAAAACATTTTTCATTAATCCAGGTGTTGCACACTCTTGACAGTGATATGAGCAGTGATGACTTAGTGAATCTGCCCTTAAGCAGTGAAATTGAAATGGACATTAAATTTGAAAGTGCTTTTAATAAATCAGAATGTGGCAGTCAAGTCAATCGCATATGTGCAGTGTGCTGTTCAAAAGCTGATCAGTCTGGAAAGAAAATATGCAAAGAATCACACTACTACCATCCCGACTGTGATGTTGGGTTGTGTATTTCACTGTGCTTCAAGATATACCACACAAACTACACAATTTGACAGAATATACAGTATTAGCATTATTTTTATAATAATTAGTCATTATCATTATTTGTATCATTATACAGCACTTTCTATACACCTGACTTCATATTTTTAGTATTCTGCATGCCTTACAGTAGAAAGATCTGATAAAAAAAAATATTTCATGCCAAAAAATGAAATGCTTTTTACATGTTTTTTTGAGAAAAAAATGTAACACTAAGGAGGCTACCATACTTTAGATGATCAAAATCTATTTAAATACAAGGACATTCAGCTTATAATGCTAGAAAAGTACTCCGCGCATAGACATTGGCCATCAAAAAAAGTTATTGATGCACGCAAATTAATTTTTGATTACGGGTCTGAAAACAATCATTTTTGTGATAGTTTGTGGCACTGTGTGAACAGTGTAGGCCTATCTGGGGATATAGGCAGAGAATATTGGCCAAATAAAATGCTAAATCTAGGTCTCATTTGTCCAAAAGACATTTGGTCAAAACTTCTAGTTCACTCCTGAACAAATTCCAAACAGAACTTAAAACACACGTGTGGTGTTTGTGAAGTCAAAAGCAATTTTCCTCATTTGTGGTATACAATAATTTGCTTCAGGAAACCGCATGCCTGCAAAAACAGGTTCAGAATTTTTAAAGCAAGAAGACTCATGGACAATTTCAGTGGTTTTTTTTTTTTTTTTATGTGGTGTATGCATCATGCTCCGGTCCTTCCTGGTTCTAAATAGCTGCACTGCACGCTCATTATGTTGGAAGTCTAATATTCTATTCAGAGAAGAAAAAAAAAAAACTGGCTACGTATTTTACCGACAGCTTTACTGTTAAATCAGACACTTTGTGCAGAATTTCATCAAGCGTAAGGGCAAAACCTAACTGCTTTTTAGCAGTTATTTTACATAAAGCGTTGATGCCCTTTCACTCAGTAAAAGTCAAGCAAATTAAACAAGTCTGGAATCAAATTTTTGATTGTTCATGTTTTAACACTAGAATTCCTGAAGCCTATGAAAAAACTTGTAATCCCAGCCCAAATGAAATCACTTTGCACCACTCCAGTGTCTTTTGTGTTGTAAATGTGTCAATCAGCACAAGCAGTCTGCTATCCCATCCCCCGCCCACAGCCGCAGCTCAATTCGCAAAGAATGTTCTTAGTGCTCAGTGTTAATCTTGGAGTGACATGCTTGGAGTTGTACAGGGTAGATAATATATCACCATTTGGAAAACATACATTTAATGTGTGTTCTGTGTCTACAACAATATATGTAAACACATTGTTAAAACAAATGTTTTTCATGTTTATATTATATATACATACATATATATACAGTACATATATATATACATACATATATATACAGTACATATATATACATACATATATATACAATACATATATATACAACCCCTCCTTTAACCGCCACCTTATCGTGGTGGAGGGTTTGCGTGTCCCAATGATCCTAGGAGCTCTGTTGTCCGGGGCTTTATGCCCCTGGTAGGGCCACCCAAGGCAAACTGGTCCTAGGTGAGGGATGAGACAAAGAGCGGTTCAAACCTTCTATGATGAATGAAAACTTTGGACGCCGTTTTCCCTTGCCCGGACGCGGGTCACCGGGGCCCCACTCTGGAGCCAGGCCTGGAGGTGGGGCTCGATGGCGAGCGCCTGGTGGCCGGGCCTGCACCCATGGGGCTCGGCCGGGCACAGCCCGAAGAGGCAACGTGGGTCCCCCTTCCCATGGGCTCACCACCTATGGGAGGGGCCAAGGAGGTCGGGTGCAGTGTGAGTTGGGTGGTGGCCGAAGGCGGGGACCTTGGCGGTCCGATCCTCGGCTACAGAAGCTGGCTCTTGGGACGTGGAATGTCACCTCTCTGAAGGGGAAGGAGCCTGAGCTAGTGTGCGAAGTTGAGAGGTTCCGGCTAGATATAGTCGGACTCACCTCGACACAGCTTGGACTCTGGAACCAATCTCCTTGAGAGGGGCTGGACTCTGTACCACTCTGGAGTTGCCCCCGGTGAGAGGCGCCGAGCGGGTGTGGGTATACTTATTGCCCCCCCGACTTGGAGCCTGTACATTGGGGTTTACCCCGGTGGACGAGAGGGTAGCCTCCCTTCGCCTTCGGGTGGGGGGACGGGTCCTAACTGTTGTTTGTGCGTATGCACCGAACAGCAGTTCGGAGTACCCACCCTTTTTGGAGTCCCTGGAGGGGGTGCTAGAGGGCATACCTTCTGGGGACTCCCTCGTTCTGCTGGGAGACTTCAATGCTCACGTGGGCAATGACAGTGAGACCTGGAAGGGCGTGATTGGGAGGAATGGCCCCCCCGATCTGAACCCAAGCGGTGTTTTGTTATTGGACTTCTGTGCTCGTCACGGATTGTCCATAACGAACACCATGTTCAAGCATAGGGGTGTTCATATGTGCACTTGGCACCAGGACACCCTAGGCCTGAGTTCGATGATCGACTTTGTGGTCATGTCGTCTGACTTGCGGCCACATGTCTTGGACACTCGGGTGAAGAGAGGGGCGGAGCTGTCAACTGATCACCACCTGGTGGTGAGTTGGCTTCGATGGTGGGGGAGGATGCCGGTCAGGCGTGGTAGGCCCAAACGTGTTGTGAGGGTCTGCTGGGAACGTCTGGCAGAGCCCCCTGTCAGAAGTAGCTTCAACTCCCACCTCTGGCAGAACTTCGACCATGTCCCGAGGGAGGTGGGGGACATCGAGTCCGAATGGGCCATGTTCCGTACCTCTACTGTTGAGGCGGCTGACCGGAGCTGTGGCCGTAAGGTGGTCGGTGCCTGTCGTGGCGGCAATCCCCGAACCCGTTGGTGGACACCGGTGGTGAAGGATGCCGTCAAGCTGAAAAAGGAGTACTACGGGACCCTTTTGTCCTGTGGGACCCTGGAGGCAGCTGATAGGTACCGGCAGGCCAAGCGGAATGCGGCTTTGGTGGTTGCTGAGGCAAAAACTCGGGCGTGGGAGGAGTTTGGGGAGGCCATGGAGAACGACTTTCGGACGGCTTCGAGGAGATTCTGGTCCACCATCCGGCGTCTCAGGAAGGGGAAGCAGTGCAGTGTCAACACTGTATATGGTGGGGATGGTGCGCTGCTGACCTCGACTCGGGACGTTGTGGGTCGGTGGGGGGAGTACTTCGAAGACCTCCTCAATCCCATTAACATGCCTTCCAATGAGGAAGCAGAGCCTGGGGACTCAGAGGTGGGCTCCCCCATCTCTGGGACTGAGGTCACCGAGGTGGTCAAAAAACTCCTTGGTGGCAGGGCCCCGGGGGTGGATGAGATACGCCCGGAGTTCCTCAAGGCTCTGGATGTTGTAGGACTGTCTTGGTTGACACGCCTCTGCAACATCGCATGGACATCAGGGACAGTGCCTCTGGATTGGCAGACTGGGGTGGTGGTCCCCCTCTTTAAGAAGGGGGACCGGAGGGTGTGTTCCAACTACAGAGGGATCACACTCCTCAGCCTCCCTGGAAAAGTCTATTCAGGGGTCCTGGAGAGGAGGGTCCGTCGGATAGTCGAGCCTCGGATTCAGGAGGAACAGTGTGGTTTTCGTCCTGGTCGCGGAACAGTGGACCAGCTCTATACCCTTAGCAGGGTCCTGGAGGGTGCATGGGAGTTTGCCCAACCAGTCTACATGTGTTTTGTGGACTTGGAAAAGGCATTCGACCGTGTCCCTCGGGGAATCCTGTGGGGGGTACTCCGAGAGTATGGGGTACCGGCCCCCCTGATAAGGGCTGTTCGGTCCCTGTACGATCGGTGCCAGAGCTTGGTCCGCATTGCCGGCAGTAAGTCGAACCCGTTTCCAGTGAGAGTTGGACTCCGCCAGGGCTGCCCTTTGTCACCGATTCTGTTCATAACTTTTATGGACAGAATTTCTAGGTGCAGCCAGGGCGTTGAGGGGGTCCGGTTTGGTGGGCTCAGGATTGGGTCACTGCTTTTTGCAGATGATGTTGTCCTGTTCGCTTCATCAGGCCGTGATCTTCAGCTCTCTCTGGATCGGTTCGCAGCCGAGTGTGAAGCGGCTGGAATGAGAATCAGCACCTCCAAATCCGAGACCATGGTCCTCAGCCGGAAAAGGGTGGAGTGCCCTCTCAGGGTTGGTAGCGAGATCCTGCTTCAAGTGGAGGAGTTCAAGTATCTCGGGATCTTGTTCACGAGTGAGGGAAGAATGGAGCGTGAGATCGACAGGCGGATCGGTGCGGCATCCGCAGTAATGCGGGCGCTGCATCAGTCTGTCGTGGTGAAAAAGGAGCTGAGCCGCAAGGCGAAGCTCTCAATTTACCAGTCGATCTAT